>NC_135534.1:3207331-3431975 GCF_045843805.1 Urocitellus parryii | reverse complement strand
GGAAATGTTGCCCAGAGACACTGTCCTGCTGGAAGGAATGGCTTTTCTCAGGGTCTGATGCCTAGAAGGCTTTCTGCTTCATGGGAGAAGGAGAAGGTCCACCTGTCTTCTACCAGGGAGTGGGGGCCGGCTTCCTGCTTCCTCGGTGCCCTCCGCCAGCCCCCAGGAGCGCCCAGGTAGCTCCCTCTCAGCCCCAGGCCATTAGGGGCCCAGGATAGGGCAAGTTAGGGACACAGTGATGGCTGGCTGTTTTCTGCCTTCTATTCACACTCCCTGCCTGGGGCAACTGGCCTCCCCCTCTGGCCTCAACTTCTTTGGGTTGCAAGACAACGGCCCTTGAACACACAGACGTTCTCACCACTCCTACAGAGGTGGGCACATCGACAGGCCATGGGGGGCTGCAGGCAAGCAAGCTGAGGCTGAATCCTAAGGGCCAGGCTTGATTGCACTGGGCTTGGCCAGGCCCACCCTAGTTTTGGGTGGAGTCCAGACAGGAGGATCTGAACCGAAGGCCCAGGAGACCAGAGCAGAGGTAGGAGCAGCACCCAAGGCAAGATGGCGACCTGGCTGGAGAAGGGGTGGACCCCCGGACTGCAGGAGGGGGCCAGAGAGCACCGCAGTGGGTGGGTCCTTCTCTAAGGAGGGGAACTGGGAGGGGGAGTGGGCTTAAAGAAAAGAAGATCAAGTTCAGCTGGAGGAGCCTCAGAGGACTGCGGCCCAGTCGGGGTATCACCTGGACACGCCCAGCCTCCGTAGGGTGGTCAGCACACCATGGTCATGACCATCAGGTCCACCACCTGCTTCTGTAGTGCCTGCAACTAGGAACTGTTTCTAAATTTTTAGGTAGTTTAAAAATTGAAAATCATGAGGACAAATACGGTGTGATTCCCCTTATGAGCCTTTCAGTCACCAGAACCAGACGAGAGGGCAGAGGGCCAGGGGCTAGAGGGCGGGAGAGTTCTGTTGGTGGCTGGTGGCTGTAAGTGGTGTGTCACCCTCCTGTGCACATTAACAGTGGCAGGCGGTAACTTTTATGCCCTATATAAATAAGAAAAATCAAGAGGACGTTTTGTGACCTGTAACAGGATCTGCAACCCTAACCCTAACCCTAACCCTAACCCTAACCTCAGGTTCATAATGCGTTTCGTTGGGGCACAGACCCCAGGTCATATCTGCGTTTTATTCGGTAGCATCTGGCTGCACAGCGTAAAGCAGGTGTGTGTGACGATCTCCCGGCCGACGAGGCCTGAACTGTTTGCTGTCCTGTCTTTGCAGGAAGGGCTGGCCTGCCCCTGCTCCTCAGGAGGGAGGTCAGGGACGGGGACTGGAGAGGGGCAGAGCCCGGGAGGGAGCAGGAGAGCGAGGTCAGGCCGAGGTCCGGGCTCACAGGCACATGTGCAGTTCTGATTTCCTGTCTGAGCTGTAGTTCACATGCCCACAGTCCACCCGCTGAGCGGGCACGATTCAACCTGACAGGGGACACCACAGTCCCACCTGGGAGCAGTTCTTCATCTCAGAAGAGAAGCCCCACCCCTGGCAGCCAGTCCATCCCCGCACTGTCCTGCGCCCCCGCAGCCCCCCACCTGCTGTCTCCATGGACCTGCCATTCTGGGACACTTCCTATCAGTGGAGTCATACGGTCTGTGGCCTCCTGTCTGGGCCTTCAGCCGGCAGCACATTTCAGGCTCACCGGGGACACAGGTGTATGGGGCCTCAATCCCTTCTTAGGGTTGAATGACAGTTCCTTGTATGCCTGGCACATTGTAGCCACCCACTTGTCTTCTGATGGACACTGGCCTGTTTTGGCAAGCTTTGTGTGCATCGTCATGCTTAGTAAGGTCACAGGGGGGTGAGGGGCCGTGTCCCAGAGATGCCCCAGATGCCATGGAGACCCATATGCCCAGGAGAGAGCACCCTTCCTGACCAAGGGAGCCACCTTGGTGTTGAATGCTGGCAGAAGTCAGAGGATAGACTTCTGTTGGGTGAGTGAGGCCAAGAGACAGAGGGGAGGAGGCCCACAGGGAGAGAGCAGGCTCCAGGTGACTGGGGAGGGGGGTTGGGTTTCCAGGGCCTCGGAGGACCGGGTTCTGGGAGGGTGGAAGGGGTGGACTGCTGGCCTGACCGTGGCTCGATTGGCAGATACAGGCACAGGACGCTGGATGCCTCTGGAAGGGTCGAGCTTCAGGAAGTCTTTTGAGTTTAAGGTTTAAGGGACCTTGATCCTAAGATCCCAGAACCTAGCTATAGGACCTAGCTGGATGAAGCCCAGCTGCTGTCCCCCCAGGGTGCTCCAAGGAATGAAGTCACAGCACAACTAGCAGAGGGAGCCGACACCAATCCCCAGGCTCCTGGCAATGTGCATTGATGGAGAAGTCCAGGCCCTCAGGCTGAGTTGGAGAACCTGGCAAAGACTGCCCAGGCCCAGAGTGCAGGGCTCTGGGACTGTTCCTGGCACTGGGTCTTGCAGGGGAAGGGAGGATGTCAGGGGACAGGGGCCCTCTGACCAGGGAGAGGGTGCAGGAGAGAGCCTGGACAGGGAACCTGAATTCAAAGTCTACCCTGGACTGCTCCACTGGGCAGAGGTGAGACTGAACCCCTGACCATACACACCCCTGCCCTCAGCCCCACAGGGCCCAGGCAGGGGCTACTCTGCAGCCAGCCTTCCCAAGAGGGACTGGTGAGCAGGCCAGCTCAGCAGGGTCCAGCAGGGTGAGCGAGCAGTGGGCACCCCCAAGGCTGGCAGCAAATACCCTTTTACCTGTCTGGTGGGGCCCCTCAGAGGAGGTCCCTGACTGCCAAGCCCCAAAGCCAGGAACTGGAAGGCTGCTCCCAGAGGTCCTGGCCCTGGAGCACCTGGTTCCTTGGGGGAAGCCGGCCTGGATATGGCCCCAAGGACAGTCTCTGGACAGCGAGGCAGGACCCAAACTTTTCTATTAAGAGTGCATTTTATGCATTTTGGCAGTCTCTATCCCCCTGAACCCTGCGATTCTTCCATGTGTCACGCCCGCCCACAGCCTCCCCAACCCCAGGGACCCCAATCACAGTGTCCTCAAGGGAGGAATGGAAGAGCCAGGCCAGGGTGCCCTGAGGAAAAACAGCCCCGGGAAATGGAAAGAGGAGCAAGGGTTGTAAGACAGAGCAGGAGCCATGGGAGGAGCGACCAGGAACCAGGTAGGTCGTGGGTGGAGGTTGGGAGACACTGGAAAAGAAGAGTCTGGGCGGAGGGGTGTGAGCGGGCCTGAGCGGGTGTGAGCTGGCCTGAGCGGGCCTGAGCGCTCCAAGTACTGGAGTGGTGGGTGCAAACCTCCAGCCCCTCCGGTTCAAGGCGTCGCCCAGAGGCCCAGGCTTGGGGCGCACTGAAACCACAGGGAGAGGGTGTGCATGGAGGAGGGACAAGGTGCAGGGGCCCTGGGGAACGGAAACCTTCCACCTATCCCAGCCTCGACCACCTCAGACGCCAGCCCAAAAGGACACAGGTGTGAGTGGGAGAGAGTGGATACCAGGGTCGCGGGGGGAGGGGGCGAACCTGGCCGAGGCCCAGCGGGTGAGCCGCTTTGTTCGCGACTGTCCTGGGAGCCACGCGCCAGGCTACGCTTCCTCCTTGAGGCTGGGAGTGGGGCTGGGCCCGCCGCAATTGGCCAAACGGGCGGCCACGATTGGCTGAGACCCTGGCCCCCGCCTCCTCGCCCCCGTGGGCGTGGTGCGGACTCGGGCGGCTCGGCGCGTGCTGCCCCCGGGGGTCTCCGGTGCTTACCCCGACAGCTGGATTATCTTCCCGGCCACGCCTTGTCCCACAACAGCACGCGCCGCGCGAGCCGAGGACTGGCACCTCTGAATGCTAGCGGGCTGTATGGGGGTGGGGGTAAAGGCAGGTCACGCCAGGGACCTGCTGACAGCACCTGGACGTGGGGAACCTGCGGAAGGCAGCGCGGTTCCTACACCGGGCCCTGCTTGCAGCTCTTAGGGAGACGCACTAGGTACCTGCTGGAAGAGGGGAGCATCTTACTTGCGGACTGCCTTCGAGAGACGAGGTGGGAGGTGTGCTCACGGTTTGGGCTTTACGGAACGTGTGTGTGTGAGGGGGAGGGCTAAGCGAGGCGGAGGGAGAGGCGAAGGGAGGAGGGCGTGAGAAAGGAGGGCGGCGGCGCGGAGGAGGGTTATCTATACATTTAAAAACGAGTCGCCTGCGCCGCGCAAGGGGAGACCCAGGGAACGTCCTCCTGCACGCGCGGGACACGAGCGTCCCACGCTTCCCGGTGCACACAGCCCACCGCCTCTCGATTCCTGCGCCACACCGTCCTCAGGCTCCAGAGGACTTTGGAAGAGTGCCCCAGAGGAATCTCTTGGCAGCGGAGTGCCTGAAGCCCCTGGGAGGCACGGCCGTCCCCCTACCCATACTTAGTTGCGCACTTTCTTGTGGTGCACCGGGACTTAGAACAGTCACCAGCGGGTGGATGCGGGCGCGATGGACAGCGGCGCACTGTCCCGACTTGTGCCCACCTCGCCTGCGGTCCCTGGTGCCTGCGGTGTCCGACGGAGACCCACGTCCCCAGAACTGCTGCGCTGCAGCCGGCGGCGGCGGCCAGGATCGGCAGAGGCCGGGGGCGGCGCGGCGGCAGTGGCGCGGCGCAATGAGCGTGAGCGCAACCGCGTGAAGCTTGTGAACTTGGGCTTCCAGGCGCTGCGGCAGCATGTGCCACACGGCGGCGCCAGCAAGAAGCTAAGTAAAGTAGAGACGCTGCGCTCAGCTGTGGAGTACATCCGCGCGCTGCAGAGCCTGCTGGCTGAGCATGATGCGGTGCGCGCCGCGCTGGCCGGGGGTCTGCTGGCCCCGGCTGCGCGGCCTCCTCCGCCCCGCGGGCGCCTGAGACTCCCCCCATCGCTGCCTCGCCCTCCTGCGCCTCTACGTCCCTGGCCGCGAGGGCAGCTCGGAACCTGAGTCCCCTCGTTCAACCTACTCGTCCGATGACAACGGCTGCGAGGGCGAATTGAGCCCCACGGAGCGCGAGCTCCTGGACTTCTCCAGCTGGTTAGGGGGCTATTGAGTGCCTTCGCGCCCGCCCCCCGGTTTAAGGTAACTCCCCAGGCTACCGGGAGGAGGAGGGTTGGAGGCAGGGGCAGCGGAGTGGGGTGGGCGGGCCTGGCGGGTAGCGCCCGGGTAATCCAACGGAGCCGAGCGCTGGGGTCCAGGCTATTGCTTCGATTTCGCTCACTCTTCATTTTCCCCAAACGTTTTCAAGCCTGAGCAAGACCAGCGTTTGTTTGTACGGGATTGCAAAACTTCCTCTCCAGGCTCCGCCGCCTTTGGGGAGGGGATATGAGGGGAGGGGAGCGGCTGTCGGGCCGGTGAGGTCTCACTGCTCGCGGTTCCCCAGAAGAGCGGGGAGCTGGAGGCGGTGGTGATTTTGCATTGCAAATTGCCTCCCCGGCTGGGGTGCTGGAATGAGTCGGCTGGAGTGGAGCCCTGAGTCACCACGACTCGGAGCGTGCGCCCCGCCCCCGCCTGGCCGGTGCCTCCGACCGAATCTAGGCACCCACGGACTCAAAATCAACGGAGCGAATGAAACTGCGGCGGCGTGTTGGGAGGTGGGGTTGTGGGGCCGAGTTCTGCTGCACGTGCCGGGGCCACAGTGACGCGAATTCTGTTCCCCTGCAGCCCTAGTCCAGGACGCCCGACAGCAAAGGAGGCCTAGAAGCGAGCTCACCATCATTTGGGAGCGGCATGGTGGGCCAGGGACCCCCGCCGACGCTGCCTTGTTTTGTCCAGACTGACCCAGTGCCAGCGAGGAAACTACCCCTCTACGGACTGGCATCGGCCTCTGAGCTCCCCCAGTAGGGCGTCAACGCTTGGAGAACTTTCCCCGGCGAGTGATGTTTTATGAGGACAGAGTCTATTTTTCAGGGACTGCTGAAACCGTGAAGACTGATTTTTTGTACAAAGGATCGTGTGGATGGAGCACAATAAAAATCGTCTGTCCTCCCCCCACCCCCACTACCTGGAATTTCCAACCTGGCCAAGGTGTGGTCCTAGCAGCCCCTGAAGGCAGGGTGCCTGGTGGGAGCCCCTCCTCTGAAGCCCAGCCTAGGGCCGGTGCTTGGTTGCTTGGGCCCACTGACTAGCTGCCCTGGGTGAGAACACCTGTTCTAACCCAGGTGAATAAACTGGTTCTGTTTATCATTGGCTTTTGGCAGTACCCTCTACCATGGGTCCTGTCTCCATTCCCCAGGTGAGGGCCAGGCAGGGGTGGGGGGTAGTGGCCCAGAAGGTCCTGTGGTCACTTCTCTCTGGACTCTTGGTAGAGTGGGCAGCTTTGTGTGCATCCAGGCTACCATGACAGATGCCAGAGTGATTCTGACACCTTGTGGGACTAGGGGCTTCCAGCAGGTGGCCTTTAACTGTGGATGGTCCAGGCAGGGGTGCTTTCCAGCTGGGACAGGGAAGGTCAGCAGTCCCTGACAGCCACAGGGGTCCAGGTCAGGGCCTGGTATAGGCCTGGGCCCAGAGTGGTCTGAACTATGAGCACAGCTCCTCTTCCACCTCTAGAGGCTGCAGGTGTGGGCTCTAGGCCCAGGTATCAACTGCCCATTACCAGCTGGGTGGCCCTGGCCAAGTTATTAACCTGCAAGTGACACTGACCTCAGGCCCAGGTTATGGGAGGATCTGAGGGGTCCTGTTGGTGAGCTGCAGCCTGCGTGTGTGGGGCCTGTGTGCTGGCTGGGCAGCCCTAGAGAGTTCCACATGTCTTTTTTACCCAAACTGGGGGCCTCCCTGGAACAAGGAAGGCCGGGAAGCTGCTCCCAGGCCCCCCACCGCAGTCCAGAGCTGTGGCAGGATATCTTGCTGCCCCACCTTTGACTCTGGGCCTCCGGAGGCTTTGAAGTCGCCCTTTGCCCAAAGCTTCCATTTATTGCAGGGGTGTGGAAGGGCCTGGGGGATCCCCCAGGCTGCTGTAGGGTGCTGCTGGCACCCCTTTCTGGCGGGAATGGTTGGGGCACAACCATTGGAGCTCTGGGAGTTAGGAGTGGCTGGTGGTGTCACAGGGCAGGTGTCTTCCTTATAACTATGGTGGCAGTATACACAGGCTCCTGGGGTATGCCTGTCTAGAAAGAAAGCAGGTTGCAGGACCCCCCTTTACTGCAGGAGCAGCTCATCAGCTCCTCTGCAGTCAGCTGACTCTTGAGTCAGTGTTAAGTCTGATGGGGTTGAGGGTTGTTGGTCCTATCAAAATCAGGCTCAGCTGGGGTCAGTAGTCCAATTGTGACTTAGGGCTACAGGGCTGAGTGAAACAACGTTGTCCCAGAGATAGCAGGGAGCATATCATGGCCACCCTGGGAGAGCCACTGCATATCTGCCTTCTCCCAGGCAAGTGGCCTCCCCAACCATGGGACCTGAGCTTTCCCCATGACTCACCAGGATCCTGGGGAGGCCTGAGGCCACCGGGACCAGAGGTTGTATTGGGCTGGGGGTGCATCCACCCACATGAGCACGGGACTGGGGCTGGCCTGCAGCTATGGAACTCCATGGTATCTCGGAACACTACCATTTCCCACTAGCGATTTCCCACGTGCAAGAGCCCTGAAATCTTTATCTGTAACCTTCTCCACACCAGGCACTAAGGAGGTGGAGTTGTGCCCTACAGAAACTCTGCCTCCACCTGGGATGTGATTCTATCTGGGATGAGTCAACAGAATGGTCTGGCTGGAGGGGAGCCCTGACCCGGAGGGTGCAGCATCATGACTATCCCCATGTGACCCCACCTGCCCCACCCCAGGTCCTGCCCCATGTAGTTTTGAGCAAATCCCCAATTTGGAACATCCTCCCTGTGTGCCTCCAAAGGAAACCCCTCACCATCCCCCCCCCCGCCCCAAAGAACAGTGGTTCTTTCATCTCAGATGCCCAGCCAATGGCACAGCCCCCTTCAATCGATTTGGGCCTCAGGATCCACCCCAGGTCCACTCAAGTTCACCGAGTGGGTCTCTTAAGCATCCTGTTTGTTGACAAAGCTTGGTTGTCCTTCACGTTCTGGATATTTATCCAGTGCCCATCCTTTGCTTTCTGCAGATTGGGGTGGGGGTGGGGCACAGAAGCAGAGCTGTGATCAGCCTGGGGTTTGGTGGCATCATCGTGTCCTGTGACTGCAACCTGCCAGGAGACGAGGGTGACCCTATAACTTGCTATCCAAACTGGGACACTTTTGAGAGTGTGAAGGCTGCTGTTAATAGACAGCCAGGGTCCCTGGTCACCTTCTTCTCCAGTTAAAAAATTCCCCCCAAGCTGTCACTCACAGACCATCAAACACTGCAAGTTAAGTGCCCGCCCAAAGTCACAGAGCTTGGAAAATGGTGGGAACTGGGATTAAGACCCAGGGTTGCTCCATTCTGTCCTGATTGGTCGCCTTCCAGGAAGGGGGGTCCGGGCTGTGCTGGGGAGGACACCCCTAGCAGCTGAGCCTTTGGGATGGGCGTGCCTGGCCAGGGCCCCCGGGTGCGGGGCTGTGCTGTGCCGGGGGGCACCAGGGCTCTGCCAAGGCTCACGGCCCAGGCCTTGCCTCTGCCTTGAGCTCTGACTCCAGGCAGCCTGTGCTTGGATGAGCCAGGAGGGAGCGGCCAGGGCCACAGCTCTGGGAGCCCCGACCCGTGGGACAGGGATGGAATGGTGCCTTCAGCCTTTGGGTTCTCTTCTGAAGTGACCTTCCACAGATGGGCTGAGACCGATGGGGAGGACAGCGTGAGAGCTCCAGGGTACTTCGGGGGCCCTCTGTTGACTCTGGATCCCTAAGTTGTTCGCCCTCTCGGGGGGGGCTTCTGCTGTGCCGTCCTCAGGATGTTTCTCTAAGCTCCACTCAGAAAGCGGCTTCGTCAGATGCAGGTGTGCCTCTAGGTCCTCCCCACGGGCTCCCTGGCTCCCGACAGGCTGTGGAGGAGGCCAGGGGAGAGCAGAGTGTGCTCCTCCGGGCCACTCACCCAGCCCTGTGCCCACCCGCTGGGCCCCTCCTCTGCATTAGGAACTTTGGATGTGTTGTGGGCCACACGGGCACCCTGCCTGCGGGGGCCTGCAGTCCAAGGGATGCTGATAATCAGTGAGTCAGTTGTGAGGCCAGGCCCCCGGAAACCCTGGACCTGGGGCAGCAGCAGTTGCTCTGAGTCTTCTGCACAAGGATGACCTCACAGGGCTACTGCCCGTCCTGTGAGGCGGGCAAGTGACGCGCTGGATCCTCTCAGGCTGGGCAGACCAAGCCCTTGGTAGAGGCCTGGCACTCCTTGTTCCCGGGCAGCCCCCTCCCTGGCAGGCACCCCCGGAAGACCTCCCCACGCCCAGGATGTCCTGTGGAGGCAGGGACTGCGCCTCTGGCTTTGGTTTCTGTAGGGCGGTCCTGGGACCCCGTGAGCCGGCTTTTGGAACCCCGAGTGCTCCAGGAAGCCCACCTCCGCACGGCCTCCTCTGCCCAGGACTGGCTGCGTAGTTCCGGGGGCCTAGGGCAAAATGAAAATGTGGCACCTGGTTACCGTTCGGATCTTACATGTTCCCCAAAAACCTTGTAGAAGACTCGGTCCCCAGCCTGCGGTCTGTTGGGAGGGGATGGGCCCTTTAGAAGGCGGGGCCTGGGCAGGAAGCTAGGTCAAGCCCTGCAAGCAGTAGTGGGACCCCTGTCCACCCCCCCCACCCCCCCCAGCTTTCTGGCTGCTGTGAAGTGAACAGCTTTCCTCCCAGGGGCACTTTGGCCATGGAGTGCTACCTCACAGGCCTGAAAGGCTGCAGAGCCCAGAGGCCATGGGTGGAAAACTCTGAAACCCTGAGCCTCCCTTAAAGTTGATTATATCAGGCATTTTATCACAGCACCGTGCACCCCTTATTCAAATAGTGGGGTGATAGGACAGTAAAATTGCTAAAATATAAAGCTTTTTCCTTTCTGCCTCTTAATGGAGGGTTTTAGACTCCTCAATGCTATGCTAAGAAGGGAAACATTAACAATTTAGTTGTAGTTGGCCCTCTGTGTCTGAGGATCCAACCACCATGTAAAAGTACTTTTTAAGAATCTTTAATCTGCACCAAACACATACAGACTTTTTCTTGTGGTTATTCCTTAAATAATACAGTGTAACAGCCATTTGCTCAGCATTTAGATACACTAGGCATTGTAGGGATCTGGGGAGGATTTGAAGCCCACCGGAGGGTGTGTGCAGGTTCTTCGCAGATGCCACGCCATTTGACACAGAGGACTTGGGCCTCCTGGGTGCGGGGGTGTCCTGGACCCATTCTTCCAGGG
Organism: Urocitellus parryii; assembly: GCF_045843805.1. Lineage (NCBI taxonomy): Eukaryota > Metazoa > Chordata > Mammalia > Rodentia > Sciuridae > Urocitellus > Urocitellus parryii. The sequence goes on along the minus strand of NC_135534.1, from coordinate 3,421,707 downwards.
ATACCCAGAAACGGTATGAGTGTGGCTGTCCAGTTTCATGTCATGTGAAGCCCGTCTCCCATGAAGACCTAAGAGCATTAGCACACGGTGTCGCTGACAGCACTGACTGGCATTCTGCAGCTCACACACACTCAGGTTCTGTTCTCAGCCCCTGCGGGGTCCAGGCCCAGCCGGCCAGACCTCTCCACCTCAGCTTTCTGCTGAGTAGAGGATGAAGGAGGGGGACGGGGTGACCGTCACTCTCCTGCTGCCAGCATTTCCAGCATAAGTGGTTGATCAGTGCAGGGAAGTCCCCTGAGCCGGACAGACGTGCTGGGTCCCTCTGTCCGTCCTGCATGGAGGTCTTCCTCCTGCATCTGGAAAAGCTCTGGTTTGAATGGAAATGGTGGCCCCTTGGTGGCAGCTGGCTCCTTGTGGATGCACCCTGCCGCTTTGGACTTGCGGGGGGGCAGCAAGGGGAACTGGCCCAGCTGGCCTTGCGCTTCCCCCTGCTGGCGAGCTCGCTCCAGTGTCCCATGACTTTCACCTACACAACTCAGTGCAAGATGGCAGCCACAGAGCAGGACACCAAGTGGGGAGCCCTGCTCACGTGGGCCCTGAGTGGCCCCAGAGGTTCCACACTCAGGAAAACAGCCCTATGCTGCCCTTCAGGGCTGGGACTGGGGCACCCTGTGGAGAGGCCCCTGCACATCACCCCGTCCCTGTCCTGCCCAGAGACTAGCACAGTAGTGTGGACCTCCGGAATAAAGCAAGCCCCACTCAACCCCAAAGGGTGGGGCAGGGGGAGTGCTGTGAAAGGGGCCCTGGAGTCCATGCACTTTCCCTCCCCCAGGTGACCTCCAGGGACCTCCAGGGACCTTGCCTCTCCGAGAGCTCAGCAGCAGCACAGCTGTCCAAAGGTGACGGCCCGAGAGATCAGGGAGCAGAGGGCACAGCCCACTTATCGGGTGAGGGGAGGGTTCTAGTGTGGCTCCATTCTTGTTTCCCAGAGGAGGATGTGGGGGAGGGGACCCCAGGCACAGCCACACCCCAGCCTTTGTTCCCTGGAGGAAGGGGTGGGGGGCCAGGCAGGGCCACAGCTTCCCCCAGGCAGTCTGCTGTGGGCTGTGACTGGCCTTTCAGCTCTTGGTAATATGGTGGGTGGTCCAGGCCCACCTGGAGCCCAGAGAAGCTGAGAAGGACCCTCAAGGCCAGGTGCAAGGTGTCTGGGGGCTGGGACTGCTGCCAGGGGCAGGGCACAGTCACCTGTGGATGGAGCTCAGTGTTCCACAGAAGTCTGGGTCCCTCATCCTCCGGCCCCACTTTTAGGCCCAGGCTCAGTGCCCCGCCAAGGCCCCCAGGGACCCAGAGGTGACCAGTGTTCAAAGTGAGCCTCTCTGGGGAGCCCGAAGACCCTGACCCATAGACCCAGTGGACCTGCCCAGAGGGGCCGCATTTCTGCTGTTCTTCTGTTGGAATAAGGGTTTTAAGTAGTGAGTCAGGAGCCAGGACCCAGCCTGGCCTTCTGGTGCCCCTAGCCTCCACGCAGGTAGGGGAGAGGTCCTTGGCCTAGGGCTGGGGAGGAGCAAGAGGGACAGAGGGCAGAGGCCTGGTGGCTCCTGAGTGTCTCCCTGAGAGCTGGACTCGGGGTGAGGGGCAAGTCTGGACCCAGGACCACTGCCCCTTCCCTGGTGTCTCCCTGGGGAGCACTGGAGGGAGGAAGAGCAGTGGGCTGGAGGGGCAGCTGAGAGCAGGTACAGGCCCAGTCAGGGCCCCCTGGGTGCCCACTACCTCCTCCCAGCTCAACGGGGTGAGTCCATCAGGCAGAGTCCCCGAATGCCACAGAGAGCTCCCCACCCACCTGGCAGCCTTGTCCCCAGGGTGGCCCGCACAGGAAGCTAGGACCCTGGTCCTTCCTGAAGTATGGCAACAGGCCATTGTCATCAGGGCCTGGTGCCCCACAGAGGAGCAGCCTCAGCCAGAGGCAGGCAGGGGCCTCCTGAGGGGTCCTTGCCAGGTCCACCAGAGAGGCCCCTGCCCAAGGCCACTGCTCACTCTGCTCGTCCCCCTCCCCCTGATGCCCATCTTGCCAGACAGGGCCAGCACCCTCAGGCCCCAGGCTGCTGCTGGAGAGGGCAGGGAGGGCTGGGGGGCTCCCAGGCGGTGCTGCGCCCCTTTTCCACAGGAGGTGAGGGTCAAAAACAGCAGGCACCAGTTAATAATGCCCCAGGGGGGTTCTGCAGAGTCACCAGGAAGACCCCAGGGTCCCGACAGCTGAGGAAGCAGAGTGTGAGTCAGCCCAGGCTCCTGGGACTAAGTGCCAGAGGCGGAGCTCATGCATAGACACTTATTGTCCATGTTCTGGAGGCTGAAGTCTGGGATCCAGGTGCTGCGGGCTGGCTCCTCCGGGAGGCCTCCCTCTCCCCATATCCTCCTGTGGTCCTCTGGGTGTCGGTCCTGATCACCTCTTCTTATAAGGGCCCTGGTCGTGTGGATGAGTGCTGAGAGCCATAGCCAAGTCGGAGTGACACGTGGCATTTTTGCCTGACGCCAGCAAGCCATTGAGATGATGATGGTTATGTTAAGCTGTGTATTCAGTTGTATATTAGACCCCTGCTGTCTGCCTTGGGCGCTGGCTACTTTGGAGTTTGGGGGGGGGGATTCCTGGGGAGTTCGAGTTGGTTGGGGAAGTGCCAGAGGAGGGATTTCTGGTTGGTGTGTGGTGTGTCCCGGGAGAAGGCCGTGTGCTTGGTGTTTGTGGGAGTTCAGAAATAAAGGTTGTTACTGCTTGAGTGGCTCGTGATTTGTGCCCAGCCAGACTGCGGCAGATGAGTGTCACCCTAATGACCCCACTTTGACTTAATTGCCTCTTGAGAGACCTGTCTCCAAATGTAGTCTGTTCTGAGGCCTCGGGTCAGGGCTTCGACATGCAGATTGTGGGTGAGACAATTCTGTCTACAATAGGTTAAAGACGGTTTGTAGAAATGCCAGGTCCCAGGCCAACTCTCTGGCCTTGTCCTCTTGGGTTCAGTGCTGCCCTGCCTGGGTTCTGATTAAGAGGGCAACCAGATCAGGCTGAGGACAGAGAGGCCTAGGTCCCCAAGTGGCTTTGGACTAGAGGCATCTCCAGAGACCAGGACTGTAGGACCCAGAGTGTGGGCTGAGGCTTCCTTTGAAGGTACCTGGGGTCTGTGCACCAAGGTCTCAGCCTGGGAGAGGAGAATCCAGGAGGGCAGGACAGATGGGAGGTGCTCCCAGGGGTGGCCTAGCTGAGAAGGTTCCTGTCTACCTGTGACAGCATGTGACAAGGACCCCCAAGGCTGCCCTGATAGGCCCGGAGGTGGTGCGGTCCCCTGGAAGGAGGGAGGCTTGCCCTGGATACCCGTTTGTAAGATCCACTTTTGCCTTGGCCTACTTCCTCCCTCCTGCCTGGTTCCCTGTGGGTCCAGGTGGTGGCTATGTCTCCCTGTCCATTGGGTGTTGTGGCCCAGTGGCACTCTCCTGATATTACCAGGGAGGTGAGGGCAGCCCTGGGCCCCACCCGCTCCACCTGGTATTTACCTGTGAGCCCTGGGGCTCTGTCACCCCACCACCCCAGCCTGGCCACTGCCTGCATTGATAAGCATGCAAATCTCCAAACAAAAGCCAATTAATACCCAAATGAGAGGCTGAGAGCTCAGGTGCGGGCAGCCCAGGCCTGGCCCTCTGCGGGCCTCCAGTGTTTGTCTCTCATTTGAATGCCTTTGTGGGCTGCAGGTGGGGCCTCCGAGGCTCTGCCCTCCTCAGACAACAGTCTTCTTTCCAGGTTTGGGTAGAGCGGCCAGTACCTTTATGTGTCCAGATCCTGCCTTCTGGGCGGGGCAGGTAGGCCCCTCCCTGCCTACCCCCTCCCAGCCCCAGCCCTGATAGGCTGCCAGCTAGGTCCACCCACTTCTGCAGAGAGGTTGAGACCCACTGGTCAGAGGAGCAGACTGAGGTTTCTGTGAGGACGCAGGCTATGGAGCAGAGGGTGGAGACGGGTCTCAGGGTCCTGGTCCCAGGTCCCAGCCAGGGCTCTGTGGGAGAGACATGGCAGCCACAGGCATGGGGACAGGTACCTGCATCTTCCTCGGCGTGGGCGTGAGCGTGTGGCCCCGAGGGCTGGTGCACACAGATGTGCAGACCTCTCGAGCCCCGTCAAGGGTCCTGCCCCAAGGTGGCTCTGGTGTGCATCCCTCTGACACCCCCTGGAGGTGACTGTCTTCCGTCCCTGGAGTCTGGGTGCTCCTCCAGTTCGTTTTTGCCTGTGTAGACTGCTTCCCCACAACCCCTAGCTGTGCCCTGGGTCAGAGCCTCCTGCGGGTCCTGTCTGGCCTGGCAGGGGGCTGCGGGCCACCTACAGAATGGACAGCCTTATGCAGTGGCCGTCTCAGGCCCTGCCACCACTGCTAGAGGGCCGGCCTGGGGCGCCGTCTGCTCACCTGTGGAGTGTGCCCCGGGGACAGGTGTGGAGACTGACTTGGATGTCAGAAGAGCTTCCCAGGCCACAGGTGGGGGCGGGCAGAGTGGGACTCCCAGGCCGGGCTCCCAGGGGACACTCCTGTGGAGAGCTCTCCCCTTGGCCTGCCATACCTGCTGTCTGTCACCTCCTTGCCCCCAAGGTCCTGAGCTGTGGCCTCTTTTTTTTTTTTTTAATTAATTTTCATCAGGTCTATATGGCAGCAGAACACATTTTGATACATGGTTCACGATTGCAGCCCAACCTCTTAATGATGTTCCTCTCATTCCACCATCTTTTCTGCCCTCATATCCCATCCCCGCTCCTCCCTCCCCTTTGCCCAATCAAAGCTCCTCCATTTTTCCCCTGTCCCCGCCACGGGGGATCAGCATCCACTTATCAGAGAGCACATTCGGCCTTTGGTTTTTTGGGGATTGGCTTACTTTGCTTAGCATGATTCTCCCATTCCATCCTTGACCTACAAGTGCCATAATTTTATTCTCTTTTATTCTGAGTGATGTTCCCTGGTGTGTATATATTACAGTTTCTTTATCCATTCATCTGCTGAAGGGCACCTAGGATGCTTCCACAGTTTAGCTACTGTGAATTGAACTGCTGTAAACATCGATGTGGCTGCGTCACTATAGTATGCTGATTTCAAGTCCTTTGTGTATAGATGCAGGAGTGGGACAGCTGGGTCAATTGGTGGTTGCATTCCAGGTTTTTATAGGAATCTCCATACTGTCCATATTGGCTGTACCATTTTGCAGTCCCACCAGCAATGTATGAGTGTGCCTTTTGCCCGCCATCCTAGCCAACACTTACTCTTGTTTGTATTCTTGATAACTGCCATTCTGACTGGGGTGAGATGAAATCTTAGTTCTGATTTGCATTTCTCTGATTACTAGAGATGCTGAACATTTTTTCATATGTTTGTTGATCGAATGTATATCTTCTTCTGAGAAGTGTCTTGGAGATGAGTGCTCTATCTGACGTGTGTGTGGCAAAGATTTGCTCCCCACAGGTAGGCTCTCTCTTTACCTCATTGATTGTTTCTTTTACTGAGAAGAACCTTTTTAGTTTGAGTCCATCCCATTTATTGATTGTTGATTTTATTTCTTGTGTTTTAGGAGTTATGTTAAGGAAGTCAGAGCCTAATCCAACGTGATGAAGATTTGGGCCTACTTTTTCCTCTATTAGATGCAGGATCTCTGGTCTGATTCCTAGGTCTTTGATCCACTTTGAGTTAAGTTTTGTGCATGGTGAGAGATAGGGCTTTATTTTCATTTTGCTGCGTATGAATTTCTGATTCTCCCAGCACCATGTGTTGAAGAATCTTTCTTTTCTGCAATGAATGTTTTTGGTGCCTTTGTCTAGTATGAGATAACTGTATTTATGCGTCTTCTATTCTGTACCATTGTTCTATGTGTCTATTTTGGTACCACTACCATGCCATTTGTGCTACTATAGCTTTGTAGTATAGTTTAAGGTCTGGTATTGCGATGCCTCCTGCTTCCCTCTTCTTGATAAGGATTGCTTTGGATATTATGTGTCTCTTATTTTTCCAAATGAATTTCATGATTGATTTTTTTTTATTTCTGTAAGAAATGATGATGGGGGCTGGGGATGTGGCTCAAGCGGTAGCGCGCTCGCCTGGCATGCGTGCGGCCTGGGTTTGATCCTCAGCACCACATACAAAGATGTAGTGTCCGCCGAGAACTAAGAAAAAATTAATAAATGTTAAAATTCTCTCTCTCTCTCTCTCTCTCTCTCTCTCTCTCTCTCTCTCTGTCCCCCTCTCTCTCTCACTCTCTCTTTAAAAAAAAAAAAAAAAGAAATGATGATGGGATTTTAATGGGAATCACTTGACTCTTTACACCACTTTGAGTAGTATGGCCATTTTGACAATATGGATTTTTCCTAACCAAGAGCATGCGTGATCTTTCCATCTTCTAAAGTCTTCTTCAGTTTCTTTCTTTAATGCTCTGTAATTTTCATTGTAGATCTTTCACCTCTTTTGTTGATTCCCAAATATTTTATTCTTTTTTTTAGGATACTGTGAATGGGGTAGTTTTCCTAATTTCTCTTTCAGAGGATGCATCACTGATGTATAGAAATGCATTTGATTCATGGGTATTGATTTTATATCCTGCTACTTTGCTGAATCCATTAATTAATTCTGGAAGTCTTCTGGTGGAGGCTTTTGGATCCTCTGAATATAGAATCATGTCATCAGCCAGCTCTCCCGTGGCCTCTTTTGTTGGCTGCAGCTGGCTGGCTTCCATAGCTGGGCCAGGACCGTCCTGTCGTTTTGAGGTGGCTGTAGACCTCCTGCAGCCTGGGGAGGCTGGGCCAGCTGAGCGGTCAGGGGACCTGTGGGCTTTCCTGGCAGCCACCTCTCCAGCATTCGACACCGTCCCAGCCCCTCTCTGCCAGGCTGACCTGCAGGTGCCCACAGAATTTACACGGTCTCACTAGAGACCCCTCCTCCTGGCAGCTCCTCCCACCCGTCTTTGGGAAGACTCTGGGAAGACCCAGGAGTAAGGAGGGGCCACCTGCGTGAGGGCCAGAGTCCAGCTGGGCCGGCTCACCCTAGCTAGCTTCTTCTCCTTGCTCCAGTTTCCACTGGGCATCCTCTCCCTGCCCTCCTTCTGGGGCGCTAGGGCAGGGGGGAAGCAGCAGGGTGATCTTGGGTTTCCGCACAGCCTCACAGGAGGAAGCTTGGAGGCTGTGGGCCGCCGGCCTGTACTCCCAGAGGGTCTTTCAAGATGGGCCAGCAGGAAGGTGGAGGGGCGGGGGGCAGAAGCGTGTCACAGGACCTGACTCGCTCCTCTCGCATCCCGCTGCCTGGGGCAGGGGTCACAGCAGCCTGTTTCCCTAAAGTACAGCCTACACTTCCCGGCTGCCTCTGGCCAAAAAGAAGAGGTGGGGTCCCCAGGGGCGGGCAGGGTTGTGCAGCTGAAGGTGGGATTGGGCTGGAAGAACACGGCTTTGAGCTCAGCTTTGGAGCCCTGGACCCAGGACACCTACTGCCAGCTCCCAGGGTTCTAGCGAGGGGCTGGGTGGCTGGGGGGTGGGGGCACATCCTCACACTGGGTCAGCTCCCCCTGCCGGGGACACAGGGCTAGGCGGGGGCACCTATGGAAGCCCACTCATGACCCATGTCCCCCTGGGGGCCCCTCTTTCGGGAGGGTACTCGTAAGACTTCCAAATCACCATACCCCGTGTTTCCGAATCTCAGGCCTCCCTGAGGCCCACCCCGGCCACAGCGCCACCTGCCCTGCCCCACCCTGGCCTGACTTCTGTCCCCACAGGCTGGGTTTGTTCTTGAACTTCACAGAGAGAGGAGGACATGGCTTGGGCCCTCTGTGTGCAGCTTCTGTGAGCCCCATGCATTCCCTTAGCTGTGGTCAGTGACATGGCTGCTGCTGACCACATGAGGACTTGCCTGCCGGGCTCCTGTTGATGGCCTGGGGCGAGCCCCGTGGTTGGAGCCTTCTCGTGTCTGTGTCTCGGTGGACCTTGGCTCTGTGTTTTGTCCAGGATGGGATGGGTTGGGCCTGGCCATCACCTGTGTTTGCATCCAGAGGGCCCCATGCGCTCAGCTGTGGGGAGGTGCTGACCTTGCCCTGCAGCTGAGGATAGGGAGAGGGTCAGCCTGTGTGGAAGGAGGACACTGGCAGATGAGCGGGTCTGTCCTGCTCCTTGTCCCCAGTCCTGGAGGCGGGGTAGCTGTGGAACTGTGATGATGGTCTGCCATGTCGGCTGCCCTGCGGCCTCGGAGCAGGCATACTGCCTGCAGTGCAGACCCCAAGGTCCAGGGAGGCCCTTCCTGCGGGGAGGCCCTCTTGGGGTGACAGACGTGCTGCTTTTAAAGCAAGAAGAAAAGGAGGCGCAAGGCAGGGGCAGGCGTGGGACACACAGATGTGTGGGGCGCTGGGGCTGCTTGGGGCCCCTTCCCCTGCTGCAGCATCTCCTCTGCAGGCGCTGGGGCGCTGGGGCCCTGGCGGTGTGTGAGCTGGGCGTCCCTGGGCTCTGGGATTTCTGGCCTTCTTTTTCCTTTTCTTTATTTCTTTTTCTTCTTGTATTTAAGGTCCTGGAAATTGAACCCAGGGGTTCTCTGTCATTGAACGGCACCCCAAACCCTGCCCAGGCTAGCCTGGACCCTGAGATCCTCCTGCCTCAGCCTCCTGATCCCTGGGATGATACTTGTGGCCACTGTGCTGAGTGACTCTGGGCCTTTCTGAAGTCCCTTTCCGCAGCCCCCAGGGGCTGGGAGGTGACTGGAAATGGGAGTTCAGAACCAGCCAAGCTCCTGTGGGCCGGGAGTGGGCTTCCTGGAGTGACACTGGGTGCCCAGGCAGACGTGCCATGGTGCCCTGGAGAAGGCTGGGCGCTGGGCCTGGGCAGAGCTGGAGGGAGCGTCCCTAGGAGGCCAGACTCGGCCGAGGATGCTTGGATCCCAAGGGAAGAGAAGCTGGCACAGCGCAGAGCAGCTGGACCCTGGCCCCATGGGGTGATGGGCAGTGAGCAGGGGCCTGCGCCCTGGGTGGCACGGAGGCCAGCTCAGCCAGTGCCTGGCCCCTCCCCCACAGCCCAGCCTCCCCTCCTTCCACAGCCTCCGCCCCTGGGGCCTCAGGAGTGCGGTTCAGGTTGAACCTGTTCTGGGCCGGGCTGGCCTAGGGCTGGATTCCAGCTTCTGTTTCTGCTCTGCTTCATCTGACGCTGGAAACGCCTCGCCCAGCCCAGCCCAGCCCAGCCCAGGCCGCCCCCACCCTGTGCAACCTCAGCCCCAGGGCTTCCCTCCCAAGACAGCAGGCAGCAGAGGCCTGCCCCCCACCACACACACACACACACACACACACACACACACACACATGCAGCCAGACACATACACAGAGACACACAGACACACTTGAATGTGCACCAGATACACACATAGACACACAAACAGACACACAGCCCATGTGTACATGGACACACACACACACACACACGCACATGCAGCCAGACACATACACGGAGACACACAGACACACTTGAATGTGCACCAGATACACACATAGACACACAAACAGACACACAGCCCATGTGTACATGGACACACACACACGCACATGCAGCCAGACACATACACGGAGACACACAGACACACTTGAACGTTCACCAGATACACACGTAGACACACAAACAGACACACAGCCCATGTGTACATGGACACACACACACACGCACATGCAGCCAGACACATACACAGAGACACACAGACACACTTGAATGTGCACCAGATACACACATAGACACACAAACAGACACACAGCCCATGTGTACATGGACACACACACACACACACACACACACACATGCAGCCAGACACATACACGGAGACACACAGACACACTTGAATGTGCACCAGATACACACGTAGACACACAAACAGACACACAGCCCATGTGTACATGGACACACACATACGCACATGCAGCCAGACACATACACGGAGACACACAGACACACTTGAACGTTCACCAGATACACACGTAGACACACAAACAGACACACAGCCCATGTGTACATGGACACACACACACACACACACGCACATGCAGCCAGACACATACACGGAGACACACAGACACACTTGAACGTTCACCAGATACACACGTAGACACACAAACAGACACACAGCCCATGTGTACATGGACACACACACACGCACATGCAGCCAGACACATACACGGAGACACACAGACACACTTGAACGTGCACCACATACACACGTAGACACACAAACAGACACACAGCCCATGTGTACATGGACACACACACACGCGCGCGCGCGCGCACCTCTGGAGCGGGTTTGGACTTGTGGCTCAGGCAGGGCAGGTGGCCCTGTGCCGGGTACAGAAGTCCCCTGGTGAGATTGCTCTGCCTTTGGTGCCCTCTGTCCGCCTTGGCTCTCCTGCCCCCTTGCACCCACAGGCTGCTGTGTGAAGAGCCATCACCCGACACCCACATGCCCCGAGCACCTGTCCAGCAGAGTCTGCTCGCTCAGGAGCGTCCTGCTGGCTGCTCGGTTTGTTCTCCCGTCTTGCGACGGGGAGATGCAGGGCCTGCGCGTGGCTGGGTTGGCATCCCTCTGTTGGCAGGTGGCCTGGACGCCTCTTCATGCACTTGTTGACATGCATACCGGTTCTTGGCTTGGGGTCTTTTCAAGCCCTTTGTGAATTTTAGAAAATTATGTTATTTGTTTTCTTACTGTTTTTTTAAAAGTTATTTGCATATTCTGGATACAAATTCCATGTCAGGTATGTGAGTTCCAAGTCTTTTCTCCCAGCCTGTGGTCAGTCTTTTCAATCTTAACATTGTTGCTTAGGGAAGAAAAGTTAAATCTGATAATGTCCAGTGCATCAATTTTTTTTCCTTTTATTGGTCTGGCCTTGGTATCCTAGCTAAGAACTCTGTCTGACCAGGAGTCCTCAGCTTGGGCGATTACACCCCGGGAGGACACTGGACAATGTGTGCAGTGTGTGCAGGGCGCTCACCCTGGAGCATCCTGCTGCTGAACATCCTACAGGGCTGCCCTCAGGGGAAGAGCTGCCCTGGCCTCTGTCAACAGTGCCCAGGCTGGAGACCCCCACTGTCAGAGGCTACCAGCCTTCCCTCTTTCCTTCAAGAGGTCTTACGGTGCGTGTGTCACACGCGGGTCTAGGATCCGTTTGGAGTTAGTTTTTGTATGAGACGTGAGGAATGTGGGCCAAGGTTCATTCCCTCCCCCCAGGGCCGTGCAGTTGATCCTTTTGTTGAAAAGATGATTCTTTCCCCATCAAATTGCTGCAGCATCTTTGGACGATGTTAATAGGGCTCCGTTTCTGGGGTCTCTATTCTGTTTCATTGCTCTATAGGTCAGTCCTTTGACCCAGCAACACCGACTCTTGATCACTGTTGCTTCACAGGAAACTCAGGGGGAAAACAGTGACTACACAGTGAGGTAGTGCACTCAGCCTGAGTCATCCTACTTTGCGCTTCCTCTTCTAAATGATTTTCATGATTCGAGTTTGTTTGTATTTCCATAAGAATTCTTGAGTCAACCTGCCAATACCTACAAACAATTCCTCTGGGGAAATTACTGGGAGTTGTGGATTTTTAGATCACTTTGGGGAGGACTGTTCCATCCATGAACATGGTATACCTTTCCATTTATTGAGGTCTACTTTTATCGTTTTTCATCAGTGTTTCATAGTTCTCAGCTTTCAGAATCTACATTTTTTTTTTTTGTATTTGTACTTAAGCTTTTCATTTCAGGGGTGTGGTTATAAGTGGAACTGTTTTTGGAAATGTGGAATTTGAATAGTTTGTGGCTGGCCTACAAGGACACACCTCATTTTGGTTTACTGACTTTATACTGAGATCTTGCTAAACTCTCTCATAGTCCTGGGATTTTTATAGTCTTTTTTTTGGAGGGGGTGTTCTACATAGCATTCATGTTGATGTGAGTAGAGACAATGGTATTTTTTCCTTTCGAATCTACTCACTATTACTTTTCTTCTTACGCACCGGCTAAGCCTTCCACTAGAGCAGTGGGGGTGACAAGGGGGGGCAGCCCAGGCCTCCTTCCCGGGCTGGGGAGGGGGCAGTCTGTCATCATTTAGTGGGCTGGCTTTCTTGGTAGGTGCCATTTAGACGAGTTCTCTTCTCTTCCTAGCTTTCTAAAAACTCTAAAAACTTTCTTTTTTATTTTTATCATGAGTGAATGTTGGGCTTTATTTTGAGCCTCTGTTGGTAGATGCCTACACACTGAAGGTGGCCTCTCTTCTCAGGAGACAGACTCTGTTGCCTTAAGATGGTGTCCCTCTGCACAGTCCTTCTGAGGTTTATTTTGAGATTTTCAGCTTTATATTTACCAATGTTTCTATGGCATATTTTTTCCCATCTTATTACTTGAAAGCTGGTCATGTCTTTATATTTAAAGTGAATTTCTTATAGACAGCATACGGTTGAGTCTGCTTTGTTTATTCAGTCTGACAGTTTCTTTCTTTTAATAGGTGTGTTGAGATGATTGAGTTTAACGTGACAGTTTGCATGTGAATTTACCATCTTGTTAGTTCTTTTCTGTTTGTTCCATCTGTTGTTTCTCTAAATTTTCTGCTTTCTTTCGGATTAACTGAGAATTTTTTTTTTGAGTAGTGGGAATTGAACCCAGAGGTGCTTAACCACTGAGCCACATCCTCAGCCCTTTTTAAATATTTTATTTAGAGACAGGGTTTTGCTGAGTTGCTTAGGGCCTCACTATGTTGCTGGCTTTGAGCTCCTGATCCTCCTGCCTTGGCCTCCTGAGCTGCTGGGATCACAGGCGTGCACCACCGTCCCCGGCAACTGGGAATTTCTATGAATTCATTTTATGCCCACTGTTGGCTTATCACTTATATCAGCTTTTAAAAAAGAAAATGGTTGACTTAGATTTTACTTTATATATGTATACTTATATCTTCATATATGTACGTATTTTCTTTATATTTTTATATAATGTACATTTTTATATAATATATAATAATTATATAGAATAATATATAGACAAATATCATATATTATAATTGCACATAATAAAATCATGATACAATAAATATGATCCCATATGATCACATCATAGAATATGTTTATTATCACATGTCAATATACATCACATATAATATGTGATATAGCTACATATAATTGTGTATAATTTTATATATAAAATAAAGCATGGTATTGATTTTATACAATTTTACATGTTTTTAATGACATGTTATATCATACAGCAGTGGTCCCTGTGTGTTAAATAACCGGGGGATCTACTGCCCTGCTTTGTGTACCAAGGAAGGAGTCTGCGCCTGCACGTCCTCATCTGCTCCCTCCCGTGGGCCGCGTGGTCTGTCTGTGGTGTTCCTCTCCCTTCACGGCACACTGTGAAGGCCACCTGTGAAGGCCACCGTGTGGCCACTGGCTCTCCTCTGGCTGGTGGTGTGACCACCCTGCTGGCTGGGTCCTCTGGCTGCTCCCCCTCCCCCTCCCAGCCCCAGCTCTGGTGTGACCACCCTGCTGGCTGGGTCCTCTGGCTGCTCCCCCTCCCCCTCCCAGCCCCAGCTCTGGTGTGACCACCCTGCTGGCTGGGTCCTCTGGCTGCTCCCCCTCCCCCTCCCAGCCCCAGCTCTGGTGTGACCACCCTGCTGGCTGGGTCCTCTGGCTGCTCCCCCTCCCCCTCCCAGCCCCAGCTCTGGTGTGACCACCCTGCTGGCTGGGTCCTCTGGCTGCTCCCCCTCCCCCTCCCAGCCCCAGCTCTGGTGTGACCACCCTGCTGGCTGGGTCCTCTGGCTGCTCCCCCTCCCCCTCCCAGCCCCAGCTCTGGTGTGACCACCCTGCTGGCTGGGTCCTCTGGCTGCTCCCCCTCCCCCTCCCAGCCCCAGCTCTGGTGTGACCACCCTGCTGGCTGGGTCCTCTGGCTGCTCCCCCTCCCCCTCCCAGCCCCAGCTCTGGTGTGACCACCCTGCTGGCTGGGTCCTCTGGCTGCTCCCCCTCCCCCTCCCAGCCCCAGCTCTGGTGTGACCACCCTGCTGGCTGGGTCCTCTGGCGTCCTCTGAGCACTCTCCCCTTTCTTTCAGTGAGCGTCTTCCAGCAGTGAGTCCTGCAGCTTTTGTTTGTCTGGGAAGGACTTGATTTCCTCTGTTCCCTGGGGATAGAACCCTGGGCCTATGGTCTGCTCTCCCCTTCAGCTCTGGCTGGCTCTCCCACAGGAAGTTCTGCACCTGCCATTGCTTTGAGCTTTGTCCTCTGTTCTGGCCCCTCTCAGGATTTTCCTCCATTCTCCTGGGTTTCAGCAGCCTCAATGGGTGGACCTTGGGTTCCTTTTCAATGGTATCTACTTCATTCAGTGGCATTTGCCCTGAGCTCTCAGGGTGTGTGATTTGCTGTTTACCTTCATGAAACTCCTCGTCCATTACTTTAAGGCCTTCCTCTGCACTCTGCCTTCCATCTTTTCTTCCTGAGGTTGCAGTTATGCCTGTGCTGGATCCTCTCCCACCCGCAGCTCTGGGGACATCTGCCCTCCCCCTTCCACAGCGGTGCCCTCTTGGCTTCTGTTTGTGCCATTTCTGCCGACGGATCTTCCCGGTCACCAACCCTGTGGGTCGACTCTACTGAGGAGCCGAGGATGGCTCCCCACCTCCGTTACTCCTTGTCATTTCATTTTTGTTTGCAAAAATGACCTGTCTGCTCTTGCCTGCCGCCCACCTCTTCCATTAGTGTCTCATGATATTTACTGTAGTTATTAAGTGTCCCGTCTGATAGTTCCAACACGGGTCACACCTGAATCTGCTGGTTGTGATTGCTTCCTCTTGACAGAGCTGTTCTGTGTCGTGTATTTACAGATATGTATGTATGTGTACATATATATATATAAAACACCGTGTGTGTGTGTGTGTGTGTGTGTGTGTGTGTGTGTGTGTGTGTGATTTTTGCTGAGATCTCCTGGGGCAGTGGAGACTGAGGCATGGTCTTGCACACCTGTGAGTGTGCTCACCCTGCCTTTGGCTGCTCCCAGGTGCAGAGCTGGGATTGAGCTTGTCACCGTCCCGGTTGTCCTCACCCTGAGTCATCCAGCCCTCTAGTCCTACTTTGGGTTAGCTGTGGGGATGGTCTTTCCCAGCATCAGGACCCCCTTCAGCTGGGCCACAGGAGGCCCTCTGTGCACTGTGTCCCTCCTGGCAAGGTTCCAATGCCACTTCTACCAGGTGCCTGTGGGCAGTGGTGGGCGGGGGCTCTCCTCTTTCTCTGGCTAGCCGCGTGTCCCTGGGCTGTGGCGCAGGCTCCTGGGGCGCCCACCCCACCTGCTGCTGTGGTTCTCTGCGGAGCCCTCCCCTTGGGTACAGGGCTTCTGGGACGGCCCAGCTTCCATGGTTTTCACCAGTCTCAGGACTGGCAGTTTGCTGTCCCTCTGCACAGGGTAGACACATTTAAGGCTTTTGCTGCCCAGGGAAGGATGAGCTGGGTGGGTTTGTGTCCCTCCAGGCCCACAACAGGGATGCTTTCCCAGGAAGGACATCTTTGCAGGTGTCCAGCGAGATCCAGGGGGACCTGCAGGGTGTGTGAGCTGTTGTCTCCCTTTGGCTCATGCTCAGCATTAACCAGTTTATAAACACTTCAGCTGAGTTCCGAGGCGGGCCACCTGCCCCACCTGTCCCACATGAGCCTGCCGTGTTGGTCAGCTGTGTACCTGAGACCATCAACTGGAAGGAGACCAGGCCTCAGGTCCTGGTCACTGGCTTCATGTTTCTGGGCTGTGGTGACGCAGAACATCATGGTGGGGTGTGATGACAGAGGAGGCCAGGAAGCAGAGAGAGGGGAAGGGCCTGGGGGCAGCACATCCCTGCTCCCCCTACTGCCCCACCCAACCCGGTTTCCAGCACTTCCCAGGAGGCCATTGGGCACCAACAGATGAATCCACAGACAGGTCAGGGCCTTGTGATCGGATCCCTGCCCACAGTCCCCACTGTGAACACTGCTGCCCTGGGAGCCGAGCCCCCACACCTAGGCCTCTGGGGGACATTCTGGCCCAACCCTGGCCTGGCAGGCGGCTCTCCCTCCCGGCAGGTTCCGAGGCTCCTGGGATTTCGGGTTCATGGGTTGCCTGTGACCTCGACCCTGCCTGTTTCAGGGGAAGCTGTGAGTTTCGGGGTGTTGGTGCCTTTGGTGTTGCTGTCCTGGTGTGTAGGGTGGGGTGGCCCTCTTCTTTCCAGCTTTTGACAGCCCAAGCAGGGTCTGAGGTTACCTCTCAGGTCTCTCTCTAGAGAGTTTCGAGTGTCTTCACGTTTAGTTGCTGGCGCATCCTCCTGGGTGGATCTGTTGGGGATGTGTCTGAGGGGGTGGAGTGGGGTCTGCAGCCTCACAGCCTCCCTGCGGCACCCTGGCCTGGCCTCCCTCCTTCCCCCAGGGGTCACTGCATGCCTGTCTCTCGGATCCCTGGACACTGCCAGGGCACAAGGCCCAGGCGGGAAGCGGAGAGACTGGAAGGTCCACCCTGATGTTGGAGGCCTGGGAGCCACGGTTGGGCCACGGTGGACAGTTAATCAGATCCTCAATGCCCCTTGCTGTTCCTATACCTAGCCAAGTCCAGGAGCAGTGAGAAGGCGTCTGGGCCAAAGTGTGCAAATATGTGTCACCTTGAAGGACGCTGGCTTCCTCTCTCCTGGGCGAGCCAGTGTCATCTGCAGGAGGCTACTTTCTTGCAGGGACACCAGGACAGCGGCTCCTGGGGCGCTGGTCACACAGCTGACTAAGCGAGCTCATGCTTCTGCAGCCCGACATGTAAAACCGCTCTCTCAGTGGGGACGGGCATGGGGCTGAGGGCACCATGCAGAGGACACGTGTCACTCGACCAGCCGGCTGCCTCTGGACAAAGCACCGTGGGGAGAGGATGCGCTGCTTGGCCAAGTGCTGCGAGGGCCAGAGGAGCTGTCTGCCGCCTGGGCCCCGGAGCGCTGGAGCAGTCCTGAGCCTCGAAGCTCTCCGACCATCCGCATGTCTCTGTGCTGTCCCTGGGCACAGTCCTGGGCCTGTGGCAACCCACACACTGGCCTGGCACAGAGGGGCCGTGGATGCACAGGGTGTCGTGGTCCTATGATTGGATCAGCAATCCCATGATTAACGATGAGGAGACATCTTCACAACTGCATTCACCACTCATGAATCTTCTTTGCTCAAATGTGTAGAAATATTTCATATCATTTTGCTTAAATTTACTGGATTGTTTTCCTGCCATTAGTTTCTGAGAGTGAACAAAGAATATTCAATAAATACACTGGATGTGAGTTCTTTATCAGAATATTATTTGCAAATATTCTCTCTCTGCTGATGTTCTGTGTTTTCACTGTCTTTACACAGCCTTTCAAAAAAGTGGAGGTTTTCTACTTTGATGAAGTTTATCCATTTGAAAAGAAAAAAAAGAATTGTTGGGCAGGGGTCTTGAGTGGTAGAGTGCTTATCTTGCATGCGTGGGGCACTGGGTCTGATCCTCAGCACCACATAAATAAACAAAGTAAAGGAATGTGCCCATCTACAACTAAAAAGAAAACAAAAAGTCTTTAAAGAAAATGAACTGTGTGTTACTGTCACTTCCTTTTGGTACCTAACCCAAGATGGCAAAGATCTTTTCCCACGTTTTCTTCTAGAAATTTTATAGTGTCCGGCTTTATGTTGGGTCACTAATTCGTTTTGAATTATGTTTTGGATATGGTGTGAGGTGAGTCAAAATTCCTCCTCCTCCTCTTCTTCCTTTTTCTTCTCCTCCTCTTCCTCTCCTCCTCCTCCTCCTTTTTTTCTTGGCTTACAGCGATCCAGTTGTTCTGCACCCCTGGGGAAAAGATGCATTTCATTGAGGGCCCGTGCACCTGTGGAAGAGCTGTGCTCATACTCGTGGGGCTATTTTTCAGCTCCCTGGTCTGCCCCTCCAATTTATCTCCTTACTGCTCTGCCAATAGCCACGGTCTTAGTTGTGTCCTGTGACAACACGACGGACCTCAGTGTTAGTCCCCGAGTGGGTTTTCTGTCTCTGGGATGTCTTGGCTGTCAGAGAACCTTGGAATCTTCATCGGAACTTTGACATCAGCTGGGTGGTTTCGGGTGCTCTGGCTTGGTGGGAGAGTGTCCCCAGAGAGCTCATGTGTGAGGCAGGGCGGACATGGAGGCGAGATGATTGGCTTTGAGAGCTGTGACCTCCGCAGTGGACCCACCCACCTGGTGGGTTGACCGTTTGGATGGACTGCTGGGTGGTACTGTGGGCAGGTGGGGAGCCCGGCTGGGACTGTCTGTGTCCCTGTGCCTTCCTCTCTCTGCTTCTCAGTGGCCATGAGCTGAGCAGCTTTGCTCCACACACCTTCCAGGTGTTCTGCTTCACCTCAGGCCCAGAGCCATGGACGCACTTGGACCTTGGAAACCACGAGCTCAGAGTGACCTCTCCCTCCTCGAGGCTGTTCCTGGGAGGTGTCTTGGTCAGCGCACCGCGGTCCATCCAATCTGCAGGTTCACTTGTCAGGAACTGTCGTCTTAGTGATCTAAGTCTTCAGATCTGTGACGCATTTCTCCATTTATCTAAGCAGGGTCCTCTCTCAGCGTCACCAAGGTTGGGTCCCAGGACCCCCGGATGCTCAAGTCCCTCACATGACATGGCAAAGTTCTCACACCCTCCCGGGCCTCTAGGTCCTCTTCAGAGACTGACTGCCCCCAACACGCGTCTGCGCTCTGCGGCTGTCTCCCTGTGGTCCTTATTAAGGGAGAAATGACCAGAACAGGCCCCACACCTCAAGGAATGGCCACGCAGTTGTTTCCTAGTGTGTTGAACCTGCAGCCTGGTGTGTCAACCCTTGGTTGATCTGCAGATGTGGAACCCTTGAACCACATTATTCACTCGTATTAGCCGTGTTCTGTAGCTTCCAGTTCACCAAATTCACACATGGTTTTAAATCAGATTTCTCTCTCGGTGTTTACATTTTTGGTGCTATTTTAAAAGCTGATTCTAAAGCTTTCAGTTGTTTTAAAATGCTTTCTTAGTTGTTGGTGGACCTTTATTTATTTACGTGGTGCTGAGAATCGGACCCAGTGCCTCACATATGCTAGGCAAGCGCTCTACCACTGAGCCCCAGCTCCAGCTCCAGTCCCCACTACAGCTTTCAGTTTTGGTTGTTCTGCGTGGATTCCATTTGATTTTCTACATTGACAATCATTTCATCTACAAAGAGGACTTTCTTCGGTTCTGGTCTGGATGTATATATCCATCTCTTTACCCTGCTAGAGCGGAAAGCCCTGTCTCGTTCCTTGTGTAGGAAGAGTTCTTTCTTTCACTGTTAAGTGTGGTCTTCGCTGTAAGCTTTTCAGACACTGTTGCTGGGTGGGTGTGAGGTCTCCCCGGAGGTCATGTTGGACGATGGAGGAGTGACCACAGGAGAGCTGCACTCGAATCAGTGGGTGATCTGATGGATGGATTGCCGATCTGGATGGACGGCTGGGTGTCACGGTGGGCAACTGGGGTGTGGCTGGAGAAAGGAGGTTCTGGGTGAGCCCCTGGGGTTTATCTTCTGTCCCTGGCTCCTTGGTCTCGCCTTCTCGGCTGCCATGAGTGGACAGCTGTCCTCCTCCACGCCCTTCCACCATGTACTCTGCTTCACTCAGGCCCAGAGCCATGGAGTCGACCCACATGAACCGAACCTCTGAAACCGAGAGCCCAAATAGTCTTTCCCTGCTGTGAGCTGCTCTGTTGGGTGTTTGGTCACAGCCACACAAAGGGGACTGCCACAGGGCTCTAGGTGAAGGATCTCACTCTGCTTCGACGTCCCGAGCGTTTTAGTCATCAGGGGGCTGGACCTGGTTAGATACTTTCTGCCATCTCGACGGCTCATTTTAGGTGTCAGCCGGGATGGGCCCGACACTGGGGCAAATGGATGTTTCAGTTAGGTCATTCTTCTGGACAGGATCCACATTTATATTGGTGGACCCTGAAGAGAGCAGGCTCCTCTCCCCGAGGGGGACAGTCCCCATCCAGAGAGTCATGGAAAGCCCCAGTGGAACAAAGTCCCCAGGCAGGGGGACTCCTGCCCTCAGCTGGCGAGGCCGTCCTGCTTTTCTGATGTCTAGAGCCCACCTGGTCAGGTCAGCAGGGACCGTCCTTTCTAGAGGTTTTCAGGTTTGATTTTAAGACATTTTGTTTAGAATTCTTGCTCCTGTGTTGGGGGCAGTCTGGGTCTCGGCTTTCCTTCCTCCTGGGCCTTTGTTGACCTTTGGTGTCTGGGCACTGCTGGCCGCAGGGGGACCGTCCTGCTCTCCTCTTCAGTCTCAGGGCAGCCTGCCTCCCTCTCGCAGTGGCCGGTGGACTCCTCCAGGGAAGCCTGGTGCTCCCTTAGTGAGCAGGATTTTCCTACAGGTTAAATTCTCCTATGAGGAGGGGCTGTATTCAAGTCATCTGGGTTCTTTCCTTGTGTGAATTTTGGTGGGTTTTGTTTTCGTTTTGTTTTGGGGTCCTGGGCATTGAACCCAGCTCATTCTTCTACTTCGCTATATCCCAAAGCACCTTTGACTTTTCATTTTTTTTAATAGTTTTTTTTAAGAGAGAAAGAGAGAGAGAGAGAGAGAGAGAGAGAGAGAGAGAGAGGGAATATTTTAATATTCATTTTCTAGTGTTCGGCGGACACAACATCTTTGTTGGTATGTGGTGCTGAGGATCGAACCCAGGCCGCACGCATGCCAGGCGAGCGCGCTACCACTTGAGCCACATCCCCAGCCCGAGTTTCCATTTTGAGACAGGGTCTCCTGAAGTCTTCGGCTGGCTTCTAACTTACCACCCTCCTGCCGCAGCCTCGAGGTCGCTGGGACACAGGGCAGGGCCACCGTGCCCCAGCACAGCTTGTTCTAACCAAGGTGTCCGTTTCACCTCAGCCATCACACACTGGATCTCATTCTGGCTCCTGTGCTGGACGTCAAGGACAAGGGGTCACGTCTGAGGCAGTGCAGGACACCTCTTAGAGAGGGCAGGGGACACACGTGAGTGTCTCTGTGTTGCGCTCCTCATAAAGCCAGCAGGACTCTGCCCCGGGACCTGCTCTAACCCTGATCACCAGCCTGGGCCCCACCTCTGGACGCCACGGTCAGAAGCCCCCGCAGGAGGACTAAGCGTCAACACAGGGAGCCTTGGGGACACACTTGAGCCACATCCAGACTGGAGCAGAATTTGGAGACGTTCTGGTCATTGTCATGGCTTGGATGGGTTGAAGGTGTGGTCCCCAGTACAGCAGGGCTGGGGGCGGGGGGGTTGGGGAAGTGATTGGACCATGGCGCTCGGACATCAGGAGTGGATTAATCCATTGAGGGGTTCATGGCTGAATGGACCGTTGGGAGGTGGACCCTGGGGGACGTGGGGCCTACTCGGAGGAAGTGGGCCATTGGAGGCAGGTTCTGGAAGGGCTTATCGTGCCCCTTTCCCGTGCTCTCTCTCCTTGCTTCCTGGCTGCCTGGGGGTGAGCAACCTCTTATGCCCCTCACTGCCACCATCCTGATGTTCTGCCTTGCCCCAGGCCCAAAGCAGTGGAGCCATCTGACCTGGACTGAAACCTCTAACACGGCCAGACAAAATAAATCTTCCTCTAAGTTGTGTTTCTCTGGTATTTTGTCACAGTAACAGAAAGGTCACAAACAGCCATTATCACTATTTTAATAAAATTTAAATTTTAGAACAGTTTTAGATTCGCACAATTATTGCAAAGATAATACAGGGAGTTCTCTTATACCCCCAACCCAGTGTCCTCCAAGGTGAACCTCTTACTGTGGCAAGGGGGCATTTGAACCAAGATTGATGCAGTATTTTAAACCTAATTCCATGCTGCCCCAGATATCTTCAGTTGCTCCTTGCGTTCCAGGCCCCCGCACACGACACCACACCACACTTGGTCATCGTGTCTCCTTGGGCTCCTGTTGGAGGGGTCTTCTCAGACTTTGCTTTCTTTGGATGACCTTGACAGTTTGGGGCTACACTGGCCAGGCATTTTGTGGGGTTTTCTTGGGTTGGGGTCTGACGGTGTATTTCTCATGACTAGGCTGGGGATTGAGTTTGTGGGGAAGACCCCAGAGGTACATGCCCCTCTCAGTGCCTCACGTCCAGGGTCACTCTCACCTGCCGTGGACGTTGGCTGGACTGCTCGGCTGAGCTGCTGCTCATCAGGTGCCGCCACCCGGAGCTCACGGTTCCCCTTCCTTTCCGTGCTCTTTGGAGGGGTTCGCCACGCACAGCCCACAGGTAAGGGACGGCAGATGTGTGCCACCTCCTAAGGGGGCCGTGGCTGCCCACGTCGGATCTGCGTGGTGGAGTTGGCTGTTCCTCCTGCCCTCTCCCTTCCTCTCTCTTTCCTTCCTCCCTTCTCTCCTGTATTTATATCAGCTGGGAATCGTAGACATTTGCTTTATATTTTGGGTTTTACTCCAATACGACTTCATGTATTTTTTGGCTCAATGGTTCCAACTTTGCCAGTGTCCCCTTGACCTACCTCACGATTGTGTGTGTGTGTGTGTGCCATTGCACGATGCTCGGAGGTCATCTTATGTATTTCTTGTCCTACTCCAGGAATCAGCCACTACTCCAATAAGTCAGCTCTTTGCTCACTGGATTTCTTTACTGGTGACGGAGAAAGGGAATATTTGTGTGTGCATCAATCTGTGGCTCTACATATGTTGTAAATATTTCTCTATGTACTTGTCTGTCCGTATTGAGCTCACAGTGGGCTCATGGTGACATCCTCTCCAGCTCCACTCCATCAGCACACGGATGACCCAGCCTCCTGTCCCCCTCCAGCCGAAAGATCCCACCACTCACTGCCCACTCATGCAACGCCTCCATCCTGGGTTCCGGATGGATGGACTCAGAACGGTTTATCCTTCCCCATGGGAGATGGCTTCGCCAGCTGCAGCTCACGCACACGCACACGCACAGTTCCTCTTGCACTTACTCTTACAGACTCAATCATTTCCCGTGTAATTAGGCCAGCACTCTCCATGCCAACTCCTACAGTGACGTCACTTCTTACATTTGCAATACAGTTAGAGGTTTTTTTTTTTTTTTTTTGTGGCAGATGGTCACAATCTGCATTCCTGTGCAAGTCCTGGAGTCCAAGAGCTGGAAGCCCTGGAATTCAGGAGAAGTGGTATCCTGGCTCCAGGAGAGAGGGACACACACACACACACACACACACACACAGAATTAGCTTTGCTTTGCCTGGTCTGTCTGGGTTCTCTGCTGGTTGGATGGTACCTGTCGGCACTGGGACGGATCTTTGCCGTTTGGCCCATGGATTCACATGCCTGTCTCCTCCACAGGCAGCCTCACAGGCCCACGAGGAATAATGCTTTACAGCCATCTGGGCACCCCTTAGCCCAGGCAGGGGAGCACCTTAGCCGGCCACTGTAGGTCCACCTTTGTCAGTGTGCACGTGTACATGTCCCCTTAAACCACACTTGACCTCCAGAGAGAGTCCTGAGTCCTCGGCACCTAACACAGCACCACTGTCCCATGCTGCCCAGCACACTGCTCCCTTGCCCAGAGCAGGAGGTGAGCCCCTGGGTGGTGCTTGCTCTCCTCCTGGTAACTTCAATGCTGGGATGTAAAATGAGAACCTTCAATACTAATGTAAAGGCAGAGAGGAAAGATGGCAAAGATGCTTCCTTAATACACACACAAGAAAACTCTCAGCAGACGGGGAGGACCCCCAGGTGACGAGTCTCACTTGAGCCGGTGGCGTGGCTGGAGCTGGCATGCGTGACCACCTCTGTGACTCCGGTTCCGCATTCCCCTTCTCCTCAGCAAGCTCCTCAGTGGGTCTTGGTCCTTCACCTGCCAAGGTCACCCACACCTTTATTCCAGGAGGGTCTTGGTCCTGTGCGTCCTGCTGGGCTGGGGGTGGAGTACTGAGAACTGCCCTGGGGCTCTCCACCTTCCAGGGACACTCTGCTCCCTCCGCAGTGGAGCAGCCGTCCCCATCAGTCGCCCACAAACAGTAACTCCTCAGCCTGTTGACCAGAGGCCAGAGGAGCCAGAGAGCAGGTGGCATCTCGTCCAGTGTGTCTCCTGGGGGAGCATCTCCCCCTGAACCCGGGGCCTCCAGGCCAGCAGAGCTAAGGTCCTGGGAGCAGAAGCCGAAGCTTTGCCAGTTCGTCTCTAGGGATCACGGGGAGTGAGTGGCCACTGGCGTCCACCCCTCGATTCCTGGACCCCTGAACCCTGGCTGGGGGAGAAACCGTAGCGCACGGTGGACGCTGCCTCTGAATTGTGGGACATGCTCATGAACAAAGTGGACACTGGCAAATCCCCCCCATCATCCCAGTCTCCCTGCGCCTTTGAATCCCTTCCCCTGCATGAAGCCGGGAAGGTCACGCCCCTGCAGCTCACTTGCTGGGTGTGTCTTGTCTGTATTTCCAACAAACCGCTGGAGCTTTCTGACTGCTGAGCCGCGACATTAGAGGCAGAATCTCTGCTCAGTGGCCCATGTCAATAAATTCAGCCTGATCCAACTTTATGTCCTTGACACCATTATCTCCTACCCTTAATGTCCTCCTTTGTGTGTTCCCTGGACTTTGGTGGGTACGAATTAGAAAAGTTGAACAACTCCCCTGGAGTACAGCACACCTCCTCATGGGCCACACTTTTCATCTCACCTTTGGGGGTTTCCTGGGACATGAGTCTACTGACAGGTCTAGAAGCAAGGGGGGGCGGGGGCTGGGGGCGGCTGCTGAGGAGGATCACACTGACCTGCCTTGCAACTGCCTCAGGAAGGCCAGAGCCACCTCCTCGGCTGCAGGGCCACCCCTCAGGTGGAGGTGGAGAGGCCCAGGCCTCTGCTGACAGGGGCTCCTGGGAACTTGGGAGCCTGCTTTATCCTCGTCCCCACTTGCAGAACATCTTCTTTCCCACCCAGTGCTGTCTCCTCATCAGCAGTCACCACTGAGGCTGGGAGCTCCAGCAGTCACACGACGACGAGAGCATGTGTTTGATTTTCAGTAAGTTCAGCTCCAGGGCCCTCTAGGAGCTTTAGCTCATTCACGTGGAGCGAGGACTGGGAAATCAGACCCTGAGTGCATCCTTTCCTTTCTTCATGCCGTTAAGGACATTAGGAGCCACCAGCTAACAAATGTTCAGAATGTTCTATGCAGACACACCGAGTCCCTGGCCTCTCGTGCATGGTTTCTTAGTAATATCCAGTGCACAGATTTACAGGTCTCTACAACCGGTTCACACCGTGGACGGTCTGTGCTCTCTGTGCTAGTGGAAATAGAGTCCTGAACATTTTCAAGTCCAATCCTATTAGAGAGCCAATTCCAGAAACCCCAAAACCAATGCAGAAACCTCATCCTTAAAATTCGGCTCTTCTAGAACCACTCCTAGCTCCTAAATCCGTCATAGGGTTCTCCAGAGATATCACCAACAGGACATGTGGGGCCCCAACAGTAGTCCCCACTTATCCACAGGCACGCTTTTCAAGACACCCAGTAGCTGACTAGAAATGCAGATGGTGCTGAACCTTATCTAGACTATGTGTTTTCCTGACAGACCTACGCTCCACACAGACCCAGGGTCCACACAGACCCAGGGTCCACACAGACCTACGATCCACACAGACCCAGGGTCCACACAGACCCAGGGTCCACACAGACCTAGGGTCCACACAGACCTAGGGTCCACACAGACCCAGGGTCCACACAGACCTACGGTCCACACAGACCTAGGGTCCACACAGACCCAGGGTCCACACAGACCTATGCTCCACACAGACCCAGGGTCCACACAGACCTACGCTCCACACAGACCCAGGGTCCACACAGACCCAGGGTCCACACAGACCTACGGTCCACACAGACCTAGGGTCCACACAGACCCAGGGTCCACACAGACCTAGGGTCCACACAGACCTACGGTCCACACAGACCTAGGGTCCACACAGACCTATGATCCACACAGACCCAGGGTCCACACAGACCTACGCTCCACACAGACCCAGGGTCCACACAGACCCAGGGTCCACACAGACCTACGGTCCACACAGACCCAGGGTCCACACAGACCCAGGGTCCACACAGACCCAGGGTCCACACAGACCTAGGGTCCACACAGACCTATGATCCACACAGACCCAGGGTCCACACAGACCTACGCTCCACACAGACCCAGGGACCACACAGACCTAGGGTCCACACAGACCTATTATCCACACAGACCCAGGGTCCACACAGACCCAGGGTCCACACAGACCCAGGGTCCACACACACCCAGGGTCCACACAGACCTAGGGTCCACACAGACCCAGGGTCCACACAGACCCAGGGTCCACACAGACCTACGCTCCACACAGACCCAGGGACCACACAGACCTAGGGTCCACACAGACCTATTATCCACACAGACCTATTATCCACACAGACCCAGGGTCCACACAGACCTAGGGTCCACACAGACCTATTATCCACACAGACCTATTATCCACACAGACCTATTATCCACACAGACCCAGGGTCCACACAGACCCAGGGTCCACACAGACCTAGGGTCCACACAGACCCAGGGTCCACACAGACCTAGGGTCCACACAGACCTAGGGTCCACACAGACCTACGCTCCACACAGACCCAGGGACCACACAGACCTAGGGTCCACACAGACCTATTATCCACACAGACCCAGGGTCCACACAGACCTAGGGTCCACACAGACCTAGGGTCCACACAGACCTAGGGTCCACACAGACCTAGGGTCCACACAGACCCAGGGACCACACAGACCTAGGGTCCACACAGACCTAGGGTCCACACAGACCTAGGGTCCACACAGACCTACGCTCCACACAGACCCAGGGTCCACACAGACCTAGGGTCCACACAGACCTAGGGTCCACACAGACCTAGGGTCCACACAGACCTAGGGTCCACACAGACCCAGGGACCACACAGACCTAGGGTCCACACAGACCTAGGGTCCACACAGACCTAGGGTCCACACAGACCTACGCTCCACACAGACCCAGGGTCCACACAGACCTAGGGTCCACACAGACCTACGGTCCACACAGACCCAGGGACCACACAGACCTAGGGTCCACACAGACCTATTATCCACACAGACCTACGCTCCACACAGACCTAGGGTCCACACAGACCTAGGGTCCACACAGACCCAGGGTCCACACAGACCTAGGGTCCACACAGACCTAGGGTCCACACAGACCTACGATCCACACAGACCTATGCTCCGCACAGACCTTAGGGTCCACACAGACCTAGGGTCCACACAGACCTAGGGTCCACACAGACCCAGGGTCCACACAGACCTAGGGTCCACACAGACCTAGGGTCCACACAGACCTACGATTCCCACAGACCTAGGGTCCACACAGACCTAGGGTCCACACAGACCTACGCTCCGCACAGACCCAGGGACCACACAGACCCAGGGACCACACAGACCTAGGGTCCACACAGACCTACGATCCACACAGACCCAAGATAAAGTTCATAGATCAGGGTCAATAGAGATAATGACAAGTGATAAGAAAATAGCTCAACTGCAACAATAGACTAATAAAGTCTGTGTGGCTGTGGCCTCTCTCCCTCTCCATAGACATTACTCTTCTTCCTGGGATGATGGGGATGGTACTCAAGGGAGCCCTTGTAGTTTCTCTGTGGCACAGCTGCTTTGTCAGCGTCACTACTCTTGTGCTCTCAGGTCACTGTTTGATAAAATCGGGTCACCGGGTCTCGGCCACTGCAGGGCAACGGCCTGCTCTGGTAATGCAGACTGCAGCTCAGTGACTAACAGGCCAGAGCACATGCTCCGTGGACATGCAGGACGAGGGCTGAGTCACATCCTGGGTGGGATGGCCCAGGACTTCCTCAGGTGGCCCAGAATGGGGCACAATTAAAATTCATGGATTGTTAACTTCTGGAATATTTTCTGATCTTTGTTGACCTCTGTTGACTGAGACCAAGGAATGAGAAGCCCAGGATGAGGAGAGACTAGTGTATGGGAGACGGGTTTCTGTGGAAATTTCCTCAGTGATTAGGAGGTGAGGCCCCAGCTGAGACGGGCCATCTGCAGGCTGGAGAATCAGAGATGCCGTCGTGACCCTCTGCCCCAGCCTGACAACCCAGGGCGCTGCTGGTGCAAGACCTGGAGCCCAGGGGCCAGAGAGCCTGGGGTTGTGCTGTCCCAGCCCCAGGAACGGAGCACGTCAGCTGTCCTCCTAGCTGGGCCCTCAGCTGATGACGGGGCACACTGACTTGGGTGAGGTGGGTCTTCATTCTCAGCGCATCGATTCTAAGTTCTTCTCTTCCAGGAAAACCCTCCAAACACACCCAGGAGCACGTTTCTGGAGCTGTCGGCCATCCACCCCTCAATCTAGTCAAGTTGGCCTTCACAGGGGCCTGTGCAGGCTTTGCCAAATTCATGTGCATTGCCCCTGGGGTGCTATTGTAAGTGGCTTGGGTTTGAGATCTGCGACTCTGGTTGGTGTTCGTCACGGGTATGTGACGGGGACAACTTGCTCACGTGTATTAACAAGTGTCCTGCAAGGTTCTCAGAGGTCTTGTGTGGGTTCTTAGGGCTTTCTCTGTGCATCATCAGTCTGCAGACTGTTTTCACTTCTCTCTCTCTCTCATCCGGGCCTTTTTATTTCCTTTTCTTGTCTTGCCAGGTAGCTGGGGCATCCAGTATGATTCCATGTGGCTCTAGCATCTCGCCAAGAGCAACAGGGGCCAGGTGAGCTGCGGGCCATCTGCAGGTGTTTTCTGCCAGAGACTCTGCATGTTTGGACGCTTTGGCCACCATCTCCTCGTGCCCCACCCAGGCCCCTGGAAACCACCTTTCTACTCTGCTTCCGTGAGCTCCACTGGGTTCCACCGTCATCAGCGGAGTCACGTGGACTGCTCCTACCTGGCTTATACTGCTTAGCACAAGTTGTGGCAGATGACAGGTTCTCCTGCTTCTTCAAGGTCCGATGGCCTCCACGGCGTGTGTTTGCCTCTTCTCTGCGTCCCGTCATCCCGTATCCAGACTCTGCCGAACACGGCTGCGTGAACGTGAGCGTGCGGAGCAGAAACCTCCTGAGCGGCCCCCTTTCCCCGGAGCACGTTCAGGAGCAGGATTTGGGGGTGGTGTGCAGTTTTGTATTTCAGGTTTTTGAGTAAGCTTCACTGGGCCTCCAGAGGGCTGTACCCGTCTGCGTCCCCCACAGGGAGCAGGCTCCCTGCCCTCCCCACCAAAGCCTGCTCTGCCTCCCACCTTCCATAACAGCCGTCCTATGCAGGGGAGGCGACATCTCGCTGTGGTGTCCAGTTGCATTTCCCTGCTGACCAGCGATGGCGAGGCCTGCTGCCGTTCATGGGTCATCTTTAAAAAAATTCTATTCATGTCCTTTTCCCATTTTTTAACTGAGTCTATTTTTCCTATGGAGATGCAGGAGTTCCTCATACGTTTTGGATATTAACCCCTTACAGAGACGTGGCTTGTTGATATTTCCGCCCATTCTATAGGTTGGTGTCTTACCTGATTGATGGTTTCCTTTGCGAAACTAAAGAAATCTTTTATTTTTATTGTCTCACTTGTCTATTTTTTCTTTTGTTGCTATATAAAAAAAGTCATGGCCAAATCAATGTCTTAGACCTCGTAGTTAAATGAGGTTTTGTACTGAGGATTGACACGGGGGTGCTTTATGTCAGTGGTAAAGTGCCACATCCCGAGGCCCTTCATTTTTTGTTTAGATACAGTGTCTTGTGAAGTTGCTTAGGGCCTCACTAAGTTGCTGAGGCTGGCTTTGAACTTGCAATCCCCCTGACTCAGTCTCCTGAGCTGCTGAGATTACAGGTATGGGCTACCCCTAAATTTTCTTCTAGAGAATTTTATGGTTTCAGGTTGTACATTTAAGTCCTTAACCCATTTTAAATTGGTTTTGTGTGTGGTGAAAGAAAGCCAAGCCCAGTTTTCCCAACACCTTGTATGGACAGGACTATTCCTTCCCATCGGTGACCTCAGCACCTTGCTGAAGTTTAGTCAGCCACATGCACGTGGGTTCATTTCTGGCTTCCTACTCTCCTCTGCTGGTCTATGGTCTGTCTTTACTCCCGTACCGTACTGTTTGGATGACTACAGCTTTATTCTTCTTGCTCAAGATGCCTTCAGTTACGTGGTGTTTGTGGTTTCACATACATTTTGGTATTTTTTCCTCCATTTCTCTTCAAAGTTTCCTTAGTCCAATGGTACAGCATAGAAGACACAGAGACAGGCACACACAGGTACAATCTTCCAGTCCTTGACCAGGATGCCAGAAACGCACAGTGGAGAAGACAGCCTTTTAAACAAATGGTGCTTGGAAGACTGGTTATCCACATGTACAAGAAAGAGACTAGACCCCTATCTTTCACCCGGCACAGGAGTCAACTCAAAGTGCATCAAAGATCTTGAAATTAGACCAGAAACTGTGCAACTCCTAGAGAAAAACAGAGGGTCAACCTTCCCGTATATAGGCTCAGGTGACATCTTTGTCAACAGGCCTCTAAAGCTCAGGAATTAGTGCCGAGTTAATAGGGTTAATAAATGGGACGGCACCAAATTAAAGCCAACAATTAGGAATGTGTAGAGAGAACCTACAGAATGGGATAAAATCTTTGCCAGCTACTCTTCTGACAGAACTAATGTACCTAGAATAAATAAAGAACTCACAACTTCTTAGCACCAAAACCCCAAATGACCCAATTAATAAATGGGGAAATGAACCAAACAGACACTTCTCAAAAGACCAACAAAGATATGGAAAATGTCTGGCTTATTAGTAATTAGGGAAGTGCAAATCAAAACTGCACTGAGCATCCATCTCACTCCAGGCAGAACGGCAGCCATCAAGAATACAAACAAGGGCTGGGGTTGTGGCTCCTCAGAGAGCCCTCGCCCAGCCCAGGTGGGCATAAGGTTTGGTCCTCAGCACCACGTAAACATAAATAAATAAAATAATAGCAGATGGAGTATAAAAATTAGAAATGAACAGAAACAATAATGAATACTGGAGAGGATATGCGGAAAAGGAAGATTCTTATAGTGTCAGTGGAATTGCAAATTAGTACAACCACTATAGAAATCAGAATGGAGGCTCCTCAGAAGCGTAGACCCAGAAACTCCATACGACCCAGCTCTACGGCTCTTCAGCATTTTATCCTAAAGAATCTGCAGTCATAGAGAGACATGCACACCCATCTTTATAGTAGCACAGTTTGCTGAGAGCCACAGCTAAGTCAGAATGACGCATGGCATTTTTGCCAGAAGGAGTGGTTGAGAGGTGACACCAGGGAGCCATTGAGATGATGATGGTTTTGTTAAGCTGTGTATTCAATTGTATATTAGACCCCTGCTGTCCGCCTCCACCCACTACTTTGGAGTTCTCCTGGGGATCCCTGGAGAGTTCTCTTGGTTGGGGAAGTGCCAGAATACGGATTTCCAGTTGGTGGTTGCTGGAAGGGCCAGGTGGGTGGCATTCACGGGAGCTCGGATAATAAAGAAGTTCCTGTTTTGAACCTACAAGTGCCACGTGGTGGTGGCTTGGTTATTTTGTGCCCAGCCAGACTGCAGCAACAGTTCACAACGGCCAGACTATGGGACAGCCCCGTGTCCACCAGGGATGGATGGATAAAGAAAACGTGGTCTATATGCACAACGGAGTCTTATTCAGCCATAAAGAATTAAATCATGTCACTTGCAGGAAAATGGGTTGAGCTTGAACAGAATAAGCCAAATGTAGAAGGTCAAGGGTTGTATGTTTTCTCTCATATAAAGAAGCTAGAGAGAAAAAAAGGGAAATGGGGTGGGGGAGGGTCTCACAAAAAATCAAAGGACACAGCAGAGTAGAGGAAAGATCCGGGTCAGGGAGGTGGGAGTGGAAAGGGGGCTACTCGGGGTAATATTGGCAACCGCCCCATCCCAAAATGTCATTAGAATTTGGATAGCAATGACACTGAGTCTGTAGGTTGTTTTGGGCAGTGTGGACACTGTGACAATATGGATCCCTATGATCCACGAACACAGGATCTTTCCACTTACTTCTCCTCTTCAGTTTCTTTCATCCATGTTTTATTCTTTCAGGATACAGATCGGTCACCTCTTTGTTAAATTCATTCCGGAAGCATTTTTTTTTCTTGTTGATGCTATTATAAATGAGATTGATTTCTTGATTTCTCTTTTGGTAGTCTACACTACTTTCGGTAGTGTATAGAAATGCAACTGACTTTATGTATTGATCGCCCACCCTGCACCTCCCTGAATCCATTGATCAGTTCAGGCAGATTTGGGTGATGGTTTTAGGACTCTCTGTGTGTGATCTTGCCATCTTCCTTTCTGATTTGGGTGCCTTTTATTTATTTTTCTTGTCTACTTGCTCTGGCCAGGACCTCTAGTACTGTGGGAATACAAGTGATGGGAGTGGACTCCTTCCGGGGCTGCGGACCTAGGAGAAGTTTCGGCTTCCCACTGAACACAGGGCTCCAGGTGGGCTGTCCTAGGGTTTGGTTGTGCTGAAGTCCACCCTTCCATACCTAGCTTTGTGTGAGTCTTTGTCTGATGGTTCCTGCCTCCTTTAGGTGATCTCATGGTCTTTACCCTCCGTTCTTTAATGAGGTGTATTGTGTGTGTCGATCTCTGTGTGCTGACACGGTGGAATTCAGTGTTGTAGTCTTCTGTTGAGGATTTCTGAGCCTGGTTCTCCAGGGCTCTTGACCTATGACTTTATTTCCTTGTAGTGCGCTTGTCTGTCTTTGGAATCTGGGCAATGCCGGCTTTGTAAAATGAATTTGGGGCTGTTCCAAAAGCTTGTTTTTTTGTATCTATGGGGAGAAGAGTTTGAGAAGGATCAGCGTTGACTCTTCTTCAAGGTTTGGTAGACCTCATCAGGGAAGCCATGGATAGAAGGTTTTGATGACTGGCTCAGTCTCCTGACTGCCTTTTGGTCGGTTCAGATTTTCTCTCTTCATCATTCACTCCTGGCAGGGTGAGTGTTTCCAGGGCTTCACTTGCTTTCAGGTCACCTCTTCATTGGCAGGCGATTGTCACAGTGATCGCCTAAGATCTTGGTACCTGTGGCTTCAGTCCTAATGTCTCCCCTCTCCTCCCCTCCCCTCCTCTCCTTTCCCCTCCCCTCCCCCCTCCTCTCCTCCCCTCCCCTCCTCTCCTCCCCTCCCCCCTCTTCCCTCCTCTCCTTTCCCCTCCCCTCCCTTCCCCTCCCCTCCCTTCCCCTCCCCTCCTCCCCTTCCCCTCCCCTCCCCTCCCCTCCTCTCCCCCCTCCCCTCCCCTCCCCTCTTCTCCTCCCCTCTCCTCCCCTCCCCTCCTCTCCCCCCTCCCCTCCCCTCCCCTCCTCTCCTCCCCTCCCCTCCCCTCCTCTCCTTTCCTCTCCCCTCCCCTCCCCCCCTTTCCCCTCCCCTCTTGGTTCTGTGCTCTGTGCTCCCTTATCCTGGGGTCTTCAGCGTTTCCCATGGTGCCGACTTGGTCTTGGTGAGCTCCTTTGCCAGTCCCCGGGTGTGAAGTGGGGTTTTGCCCTGAGATCCTCCCTTTCTCTTCATGAAGGTCCTCTCTGGGGACGCCTTGCTGGTCTCAGGCCTAAGGTGTGCCGCATTGGTGTTTCCCTGGGATCCTCTGGAGCTGCTTTTGACTTCCTCTCTGGCCTCTTAGTGGTGAGCGGCGTGGTGTCTGATTTCCACGTCTGTGACTTCCGTTTTCCTCCTGTTCCCGTTTCCTGTGTTTCCTGCTCTGGAGTTTGCCAAGACTTGCTTATGCTCGAGCTTGTGGCCTGTGCGGGAGGATGTCCCACGGCCCGAGAACTCAGTGCGTGCCGTTGCCATCCGTGTTCTGTGCACGTCTGTGGGTCCTCTCAGGCTCACCTGCACCTCCTGTGAGATGCTGTGTCTGAGTTGGTTTCCATCTGGGTCCTCTCTCCGCGTTGAGAGTGGGTATGGAGTCCTCGGCTCCCTTCAGGTCTGGGCCTGTGCCTGGTGCTCCAGGGCTGGGCACGTGTGGTCACCGCTGCTCCTTCTCCGGGTGGCCTGACCCTCCTCCTCACAGAGGGGCCACGCTCCCTGGGTACAGATCTTGGCTTGAAGTCCCCTGTGTCTGATAGCGACATCCCTGCTTGGCTTTGGGCTCCATCTTTTCACTTTTGGTCTCTGGGTGTCTTGAGTTTACCCAAGCTTCCTGCAGGAACATAAAATTGGGTATTAGTGTTTAAAAACAATTTTTATCTTTAGCTGACACAATCATGATGCATATTTTGGGGTAAGGTGTGATATTTCAACATATGTATACAAAGTGTAATGATCAAAATAATTGACACATTCATCACCTCAAATATTCCTCATTTCTTTGTGTGGGGAATATTCAAACTCCTATTAGCTATTCTGAAATACGCATTTAATTGCCATCAGCCATGGTCGCCTGGGTGGGCTTGGTGTCTGCTCTGTTCTAATGCATCCAAGAAGTTAGTCCACCTCATTCACAGTGAGTATTGGTGGGTGGGGACCACTCAGCCACTTTCTCTTTTGGACATTGATTCCCCTCTCTCCTCCTCTTCCTCCTGCTTGCTGGCTTTCTGGGTGTCGGGCTTCGTTTTTTCCTTGTGTGTCTGGTAGGACGTTTGGCTTTGCAGTCACCACACTGCTTGCATCTCCTTTGAGCCCCACCCCCCACTTCAATCCTACACCCACGGCCTTCTCGCAGCTCTCGGGCTTTGGTGGCGGGCTTTGGTGGCGGGCTTTGGTGGCGTCTGGGAGAGAGTCCACAGAACCTGGGCATCCGGGTAGCCCAGGCCCTGCTCCTGCACCCGAGGAGCCAAGGTCCTTCCTCCAGAGACGGAGTAGAGGGGACAGGAAGAGGGGCTGGGAGATCAGGAGGAGGAGGAGGAATCGAGGGCGGATGAGGCCCGGCGGCTTGGCTGTAGTGGTCCCAGGGTGGAGGACGCTGTTGCCTTTGAGGCGGAGTGGGCCGTGCCCGCCTTGAATAGATGCCACTTGGTCATCGTTGAGTTTGTCGTCCGACTCACTCTGCTCCTTGTTGAAGGACTTTGCGTCTACAGTTGTGAGAGAGGCTGCGGGTCTCCCCCTGTTTCCGCCTGGGTTTTGGGGAGAGCGCAGACGAGCGGCTGTCACCTAGCGGACAGTGGAGGGTGCTGAGCCACGTGGCCTGGCTCATTTTTCCTGGAGAAGTTCTTCAACGGACTCGCTGCCGTGTGGGTCCCTTCTTCCCGGTGAGCGTCCGTAACCTGCGTCCCTCAGGAACCGGTCATTTCATCTGAATCAGGAGATGCCGGGCGCAGAGCTGGCCACGGAAGCCCTTCACTGTGCTTGAATGTTCGTGGTCAGCGATGGCCTTGCGTTGTTGCCATCTAGGGGTGCTGGGTGTGTTGAAGTGAAGGGCAGGACACGGAGTGGCCAGCAAGCAGCAGGTCCGTTGCAAAAATGACAGAGACAGACTTCTCCAGAGGAAGGGCCGGAGCTGGGGGTCTGGTGGGCTGGCCTGTCCCTTCTGTGGTCTCTGAACGTCCTCCTCTCCTTCTCCTCCCCGTCCCTGGTCTCCTCCCTGTTATTGAGTGGTGTCCCCTCTGTCCACGTGTCTGTTTAGTTTTCCTAGTGGGTCCCTGCTTAGGGGCATGAGTACAGCGTGTCTGTCTGACAGGGTCCCTGGTTGTGTCCACGGGCACTTTCGTCCAGCGGGAAGTTGGCCTCATCAGGAGACCCTCTCCACGCTCCCTTGTGCTGGCCCTGCCCTGTCCTCACCCGCCGTCCTGCCCGGCTGCCGAGGCCCGTCCGCGTCCCCTCACCTTCGTTCCTGGCGTTGGTTGTCCTTTGCCCTGCGGTCACCTGGCTGCACGTGTGTCAACCTACTGACACTGTCAAAGGACCAGGCTGCGTCCGGTCGGCTCCTCCTTGTCTTCCTGTTTTCCGTCCCCCGATCTCTGCTCTAACCGTGCCTCGTTGTTCTCTTCCCCTCTTGGGCTTGTGTTGGAATCTTAGGTCACTGGTTCTAGCTGGGCCTTTCTTCTTCTCTAATATACACATTTGATGATTTGTGTTTCCTGCTTAGATGCTGTTTTTGTTGAACTTCAGACATGCTGAATTTTCATTTAGTTAAAATATTTTAAAATTTTTTCTTGAGACTTTATTTTCAATCCAAGTGTGATTTATTTAGATTCTTTTAAAGGAATTTTTTTACTCATGCATTGTAATTATACATACTGGGAGTTATCAGTCGTATCATACGTGAACATTACGAGGTTTGATCGGTGTTATTCCCCAGTATCTTATATTCTTTTCAGATATTGCGTTGTTCCAGATATACATCACAGTGGGGAATACCTGACATGTTATACATTCATGAAGTGCAACCTCTCATTCTTGAGGTTGTACATGGTGTGGCGTTCATGGGTCATGTATTTATATACAACTGGAGTACAACTGTGGCTGTGAGTTCCTTGCTGCCTTCCCCTGCCCCAGGCCTGGGTAAGTCAGGTATGGATGTTGAAGTAAGAAAGAGGAGCCAGAATCTTCTGGAGAATTGTTTTCAAATCTGTGATATGAACATGGGAAAGTGATGTTTGACTCATTCTACTGTCTTTCCCATTCCCATTCCCATCTCCCTTCCTTTTGGCTTGTACCCCAAAGACTTAAAATCAGCACACTATAGTGATGCAGCTCAATTCGCAGTAGCTGAGCCATGGAACTCACCTAGTTGCCTTTCAACAGATGAATGGATACAGAAATGTGATACATATCCACAATGGAATATTACTCAGCCATAAAGAAGAATGAAATTATGGCATTTCCTGGTAAATGGATGAAGCTGGAGACTATCATGCTAAGTGAAATAAGCCAATGCCCCCAAACCAAAGGCTGAATGTTCTCTCTGATATGTGGATGTTAACCCATAACTAGGGAAGGTAGGCGGGGAAGTACAGAAGTCCATGTGTTATTTAGAAGTGTGTTGTTTACTTTCTAACATTTGGTGGATTTTCCAGTTGTCTTACTTGTTATTTTTTCTCCCTGAGGTACTGGGGACTGAACCAGGGGCCCCTACCCCTGGCACTTTTTACTTTTATTTTGAGATAGGGTCTCGCTAAGGTGCCCAGGCTGGCCTGGAGCTTGGGACTGTCCTGCCCCAGCCTGCCGAGTTGCTAGGGTAGAGGTGTGTGCCACCAAGCCGGGCTGAGTCCTCCATTCCTAGTTTGATTTCACGTGGTCTGAGAGCACACTGTAGGGCTCCTCTTTGGTTAAGTTTGTTAAAGTGCATCTCACGCTGAGCAGGTCTGTCTGGCGGCTGTCTGGGGGGGGGGGGAAGGGCAGGGGGTGAGTGGTCCACCTCATCCCTGCCGGCTTGGTCTGCTGCTGACACCGGGTCCCGAGGCCTCCAGCCGTGGCTGTGAGTTGGTCAGTTCTTCTGGCAAGCCTGCCCGTTTCTGCCTCGAGTACCCCGAAGGCCTGGGGTCATGTGCACACACCAGGACCAGGACATCTCCTTGGAGGGCTGTCCCCTTGGTCACTAGGTGATGCCTGTTCCCACCTGGACCATGTTCCTTGCTCCGAAGTCTTCTTTATCTGGAAATCAACACAGCTTTCTTTTGATTAAGGGTAGCATGGTCTGTCTTTCCCCATTTCTGGACTTTTAGGATACCTGGGCCTCTATATTCAAAGTGAGTTTCCCGTGGACACATGGTGGGGCTCGCGTTCTAACCACTCTGACAGTGTGCCCTTGAGTCAGCCCGGGGAGCCCCACTCCTGGAGTGGTTCCTGTTTGTGACCACTCTCTAGACTTGGCCGGTGGCTTCTTCCCCCACCTTTTTTGATTTTAATGAAATGTTGTATGTGGTCCTATTTTCTTTCCCTTCTTAGCCTATAAATCATACTTGAAGGTTGGTCTCAGCGTTTTCCTTAGAGTTTGAGATGTGCGTCTTAAGTCAGTCCGTCTGCTGAAGTCACCCAACACTTTAGATCCATCTAGAAGAGAGAGACCCTGGCCCTTGGCCCCGCCGTCCCCTGATGCTCTCTTGCCTCGATGCGTCCTCGAGTCTCGGCCTCTCGCTCTCCTCCGTCTGAAGGAGGTGTTTTACTGTCTCTTGGACGAGAGCTCCTCCATTTTTGGCCGTGGAGTCTGTCTTCTCCACCTGTAAGGGCCGGTGTCACCGGGTAACGTTCTGGGCTGGTGGGAGCTTTCCTCCACACGTGGATGATGTCACTCGACCGTCTTCTTGTTTGTGTGGCTCCCGAGGCGACGTCGCTGGGATTCTGACCACGGCCCTGGGAGGGTGATGAGCTCTTCCCTCTGGTGTTTCAGGATTTTCTTGCCGTCTTGGGGCTTCCCAGTGGACTCCTGCGGAGTCTTGTGACTCAGGCGTTCTCTGGTGTGCCTGTGGTCTGTCCTGTGTTGATCGTGGAGTTCTGAGCCCTGGCGGGGCTCCGATCCTTCCTCTCTCTGCTGTTCCGACTACAGGTTCGTTGTGTTTTTGAAATCTGTCCCCCAGTTCTTAGGTGTTCTGCCCTGGGCCTTTCCCCTTCCTGTTTTCCTGGTTTGGAGTAATTGGGAAGTGTCTGTGGCTCTACCCTCAGGCAGCGTCGCTGACTCTTTCCTTAGCCATGTCCACTGGGTGGGTGGCCCCGGCCGGCGTCCTCTTTCTTGGAATCTCCATGCTCGGCTGCCGTTGCCCCTCCGCCTACCTCTCCCGTGAGACCTCTTGGGGGTGCTTGGAGTTGTTTCAGATTCCCAGTCTGAAAGTTCTGAGTCCAGTTCTGCGGCCTGCTTGGTTTCTTCAGGCTGCGTTTTCATTCACCTTTTGGCGTGTCTTGTGACATTTGTTGAAAGCAGGACAGTTGCCTGGGCAGCTGAGGCCAGTCGGCCTGCGGGTGACGGGTCACGGCTGGGTGTTTCATGCCGGCTGTGGTTCTAGATGCCAGGGACTTGGCAGCCCCCTGGTACCCGAGTTTCTGCCTCTCTGCGGCCTCTGGGCTTCCCCAGGCCCCCAGGCAGAGCCCGTGGGAGCTCTCAGCTGCCATCCCCGCTTCTCGGCTGGAGCCGTGGGTGTGGGGCCGGGCACGTCTTCCGTCCTCTTTTGAGAACGTCCCAGTTTTTAGCAGGCCATCAGTGGTCCCTACCCCTGGCCTGCGTCAGTGCTCCCCCGTGGTGTCCT
The DNA here is from genome assembly GCF_045843805.1 of Urocitellus parryii. Classification (NCBI taxonomy): domain Eukaryota; kingdom Metazoa; phylum Chordata; class Mammalia; order Rodentia; family Sciuridae; genus Urocitellus; species Urocitellus parryii. Next base: position 3,382,497 of record NC_135534.1, on the reverse strand, counting down.
GGCAGGGGAGAGGGGGCTGTGGTGGGAGATGCCCTCCCCGTGTGTGCAGGGAACAGGGCTGCAGGGCTTTCCCCTGGAGAGGTCTTTCCTCTGTTATGGGGAGGGCTGGGCCTATTTGTCAGCATGACCCCCACCCCACCCCGGCCCCTGGGATGCTTCTGGGTTTGCAGCGCCCAGAGGTGAAGCCCCTGGAAACCCAAGAGGGCACCGGGACTTCCTGGGCAGGAGAGCCGGCCTCCAGCACTGATCTAGCACCCTGCACCTCCCCGGGTGCCTCCCGCAGCTCCTACTGCAGGAAGCGGGTCTTGGCTCACTCGGGTCGTCTGTCTCCCCGGGGTCTGGGGCGTGCTGGGCCCTACAGCCTCAGTCTCTGTGGGTGGGAGAGAAGCGGTGATGTCTGCTGTGTCCACCGCCTTCCTTACGTGTGGGCATTGAGCAGAAATTCACTGTTTCCACATTCTTTTCTCCTGGCCCTGCTCCTGTCCTCTGGGGACTCTGACGACATGCTCATTCGGCCACTGGAAGTCCCCCAGCTCCGGGACAATCTCTCTGTTTCTACCAAGATTCTTTTTCTGTCCCATTTGGAGTGTGTTCTGCTGGTGTCTTCGGCAACCTCGTCCAGCGGATGCTTCCTCCCACGTTGTCTGTCCTGTTTCACCTGAAATGTGCGCCCCCCTCTCCAGGCTTCCTGTCTGCCCACCGGAATGTGCTCCCCATGGCAGCCTCCGCAGGCTCGGCAGCCACTTCTGGTGTCTGCGTCGGGGTTGGCTCCAAGGTGGGTCTCTCCTCCCTCTGCAGCCTCCCCGCCCTAACCCTCACCCTCCTGGGAGCTGCCCTTGTCTGGTGCCTTTGAGCTCAGTGAGCTTGTCTGGCTGCAGTCGAGACGTCGCATCCGTGCCAGAGCCTGGAAACTATCCGGGTGGCCAGCAGGCACCTGTAAGCCGGACTCACCTGTCCACTGTCCCGGGAATCACTGTCCTTTGCTCAATGTCCAGCATCTTGAAAATCATGCTGTCTTGTGTTCCTACCACAGGGAGAGGGCCAAGTTCTGGCTCCCCGTCTTCGCCAGAGTAGATGAAAAGCCTCTGGATGATGTCCCCTTTGACTTTCTCTTTGGCCCTGGGGGAGGCTGTTGCTGGACCTGGGATTATTCTTCCTGCTCCCAAAGGACCTCGTGTTCCAGACTGGAGAGGGCTGGAGTGTGGCCCAAGCCTTGTGTGCGGGGGCTTGTCGCGGGGGGGGGTACAGAGGGGGTGGGCCCAGCAGGAGGTGACTGGCCACTAGACTAGGGAGGAGGGCAGGGCTGTCAGGAGGGCAGCCTGTTCCTCCTGCTTCCCGTCTCCCTTAGGTGAATTCCTCCTCTCCCACACCCTCCTGCCTCGGTGCCCTCTCCCCTGTGGGGACAGAGCCGGGGGAGGCTGAATCCATGTGCCCAGGTGTGGACTTTCAGCCCGTGAGCTCAATAAACCTCTTTTTAAAAATGAAAGACCCAGCTTCAGGTGTTCTGTTAAAAAACTGAAAAGGGACCGGCACAGCACGGAGGCAGCAGCCAAGTGCTCAGGGCCCCACCCTGCAGCTGCCAGGAGGATGCCTGGTGTCCACGGACCCTCGCTGCCGAGACAGACCCATGTGCGTCCTCTCGTGGAGGCCATGGTAGACGCGGGGTCCCAGCTTAGTGTAATGCAGGGCCCAGATGCGACAGCTCTGCAGGACTCGGGGTCCCCTTACCAGGGAGCCTGTCTGAGCAAGTGGCAGCGGGTCCTGGGGAAAGGAACAAAGATGCCCTGGGTGCTGTGAGGAGGCCCCACTGTGTGCACTTAGTGCTGTGAGGAGGCCCCACTGTGTGCACTTAGTGCTGTGAGGAGGTCCCACTGTGTGCACTGTGTGCTCTGAGGAGGCCCTGCTGTGTGAACTTAGTGCTGTGAGGAGGCCCCACTGTGTGCATTTAGTGCTGTGAGGAAGCCCCACTGTGTGCACTTAGTGCTGTGAGGAGGCCCCACTGTGTGCACTTAGTGCTGTGAGGGAGCCCCACTGTGTGCACTGGGTGCTGTGAGGAAGCCCCACTGTGTGCACTGGGTGCTGTGAGGAAGCCCCACTGTGTGCACTGGGTGCTCTGAGGAGGCCCCACTGTGTGCACTGGATGCTCTGAGGAGGCCCCACTGTGTGCACTTAGTGCTGTGAGGAGGCCCCACTGTGTGCACTGTGTGCTCTGAGGAGGCCCCGCTGTGTGAACTTAGTGCTCTGAGGAGGCCCCACTGTGTGAACTTAGTGCTCTGAGGAGGCCCCACTGTGTGCACTTAGTGCTGAGAGGAAGCCCCACTGTGTGCCCTTAGTGCTGTGAGGAAGCCCCACTGTGTGCACTGGGTGCTGTGAGGAGGCCCCACTGTGTGTACTGGGTGCTCTGAGGAGGCCCCACTGTGTGCACTTAGTGCTGTGAGGAGGCCCCACTGTGTGCACTGGGTGCTCTGAGGAGGCCCCACTGTGTGAACTTAGTGCTCTGAGGAGGCCCCACTGTGTGCACTGTGTGCTCTGAGGAGGCCCCACTGTGTGAACTTAGTGCTCTGAGGAGGCCCTACTGTGTGCACTGGGTGCTGTGAGGAGGCCCCACTGTGTGCACTGGGTGCTCTGAGGAAGCCCCGCTGTGTGAACTTAGTGCTCTGAGGAGGCCCCACTGTGTGCACTGGGTGCTCTGAGGAGGCCCCGCTGAGTGCACTTGGTGCTGGGACCAGGACCCATCGGGTGCTGCTGGGCCCTGTTCCTGGGTCCTTCTCAGGGGACCTGGCTTCACCTGCCATCAGTGCGCGGCGCTGGGGTGGGCCTCGGTCTGGAAGTGCACAGAGTCCTGAGTCCCTGGCCCTGGAGAGGACGCTCTGGAGAGGATGCCCTCCGCTGGGTCAGCCCGTCTTGACGTCTCCTGCCGTTTAGGGGATCGTGGCTGGCTGCCCACCTTGCCCCGGGCACTCTGTGCCCTGCGAGGCTCCCCCAGACCCCTGCGGGCAGCCCCATCTGCACCCTGCTGCCGGGGCGAGTCTGCTCCGGCTGTGGGCACGGAGCCCCAAGACCACACGCTCCGCAGCGGACACCGTTTCCTCCTGTCCTGGGCTGGAGTCGGGATCCAGGTGCGAGGGCTCCCCAGGCCTCTCTCTGGCTGGCAGAGGGCGTCTCCTCCGTCTCCTCGGGTGGTCCTCTGGGTGTGTCCCCATGGCCTCTCATAAGGACCCAGGCAGATAGATGAGGGTCGCCCTAACGGGCTCACTGTACCTTGACCACCTCGTGAGATCCGTGTCTCCACGTGTGGCCCCGGTCGGCCTCTTGACCTCTCCTGCACCCGTCAGGGTCACTGTGCCTGCCCTGCCCTGGGCATTTCCAGGATTCTCTCTTCCCACCTCTATCTGGACAGCACCCCCTGTCCCCCACCAGCCCTGTCCCTGGGGGCCTCTCGGAGACTCTGTTGTGCTCTGCTCCTCTGATGGCCCCTGCAGCTCTGGGTCGAGCTGGGCCTGGAGGCTGGAAGGTGAGGTCAGGGCTGGTCACCAGGGCACCTGCCTCCTCAGGAGTCCCTGCATGGCCCTTGACAGGATAGACCAGGACTTTTCTGTGGGCCGAGGCTCTAGGAGCTGGAGTCAGAGTCCTCCAGGGTGAGGGTCTGGGGGCTCCTCCCTCCTCACCAGGACACCAGCCAACCAGAGCTCAGCCTCCTGTGCAGCTCTGTGGCCTGCGTCACCGCCCGGGGCCATGACTCTGCGCCCTGCCTCCCCTGGGCTGCCGGGAGGCCCGGCTCCTGCGTGGTCCTCAACCAGGGGTCTTTAGATCTATACCCTCTCTTCTTCTTCACGACCTCAGGGGCCCTCAGCAGCTGCTGTTGCCCAAGGCCTTTGAAGAAGCTTCCCTATATTTGTCCCCAGGTGCTGGGCCCATCCCGGGTCAGCTCAGGGCAGAGCAGCAACTGCATGGCTGAGGTCCTCTGGGGACCTCCCTGACCCCAGCCCCGGCAGCTCCTCCTGGCGGGGAGGTGTGACCACAGGGCCACCTTTGACCGCCCACCTGGCGCCCTCCTGGTACCGCGAGCATTTAGCCTGTCTTTGTGCAGGACAGTGGAAATGGGGACCCCACCTGGGGTTTGCCGGTGGCCTCCCTCAGGAAAAGGGGGAGCTGAGGACTCAGGGATGCAGGGGGCTCTGAGCAGACCCTCTGCCTGACCCAGGGAGCTCCAGGACACGGCCTGCACCATGGTCACTCCTACCTGCAGGCAAAGGGCCGGCCGTGGTGCCCTGGCTGAGGGCGGCCCTGGGCTGGGGCACCGCCCTGTGAGCCTGGGAGTGAGGTACTGCAGGGTGCAGCTACGGGAATTGCCAATTTCAGGGACTAGGGATGGAGGCAAGGCAGGTGCGGGGACCAGGTGGCCGCGGGGTGCGGGGACCAGGTGGGCACTGAAGAGCTGAGTGGACAGGGCTTGGGTTGGCACTGACAGAGTGCACCGGCAGCTCTCTGGGCAGCCCCCTGGGCCTGCCTGAGGGCCTGAAGGTTCCGGGTCTGCGGGGAGCTGGCTGGGGAGTGTGGCTGGGCCAGGTGGGGTCATCTGGGGAAGTTGCTCTCGCCCGGGAAGGTGCCTCCCGGAGCAGGGCCCTGGTTTTAGGGGCTGTGCCCGGGCGGGTGTGGGCGACAGGCACGTGGCTCAGGCTGAGCCACGGCAGGGGTGCGGGTGGGCGTGTCCACGCCCCGCGGCCTCCTTGTCCTGACAGGCGACTGCAGGCACCCTGGCTGCCTGAGGCGGTGTCTGTCTGGACCTGCTGCCCAGGTGGACTTGGCTGAGGACGCGTGCCTGGGCTGCTGTGGGGTTGTCACCGCTGGAGGGCTGCTGGCACGGGAGTGGCCGGGTGTTGCTGGGTCCCCGTGGGTGTGGCTGTGGGTGTGGGCGCACGAGCGTGTGTCTGTGAGCGGGCCAGGCACGTGTGTCTTCCTGCCTGTGCACACCTGCGTGTGGCTGCGCGTGCCCGCGTGCACTGTGTGTGGCTGTGCGTGCCCACCTGCACCTGTGGCCCCAGGAGGGGCCGTCTGGCCTTCCTCTCCCCGTGGGCCACTCTGGATGAGAGGCAGAGGTGACCACACACCTCCAGCCTAGGTCCTGCTGTGGAAGGCCACAGGGAGAAGGGAAAGGGGAAGGAGGACAGCTCCAGCCCCTTCCCAGCCCCGGGGACCCTGCAGCAGGCACGGACCGCCCCACCAGCACCCGAGACCTCCTTCCTGGGACCGACCACCTTTGGGACCTTAGTAGAGGGGCTGTGTCCTCTGAGCGGCTGTTGGGCCCAGGCCTGCAGGGCCAGCTCCCGCCTGCGCTCCAGGGCTCCGGGCTCTGGCCAGGGAACAGGACGCACCCTAAGCCGCGTGAGCTCAAAGCGTGTCGTGCCTGGAGGCCCTTCCCAGCCCCTGCAGGGGGCATCTGGAAAGCCACTTGTCTACTGCATCTGTCCAGTCAAGTGACATTTGTTGAGCACCTGCTGTATGCACTGGGACAGAGCCATGGATCAGGGACAGACAGGGGCACCCATAGAGCCCTGGGCTGGGGGTTTAATAGACACAGGAAGAGAAGGCCTCGAGTCTAGGGAGGCCTGTGACCCTCCACCACCTGCTTCTTGGGGCCGAGGGCCCAGACTGGAATCCTGGCCGCTTCTCTCCTGTGCCTTCAGACGGTGCTGCCGCTGCGGCCCACTCCACCCAGGCCCTGGGCACACATCTCACTGCCTGGGCCACCGGAGGTGCTCCACACTGCCCCACCTGGACGAGCTCTGGTGCCCCCACTCTCCTGCCGGGCTCCCACTCCGCCCCACGCTCCGTCTCCCACTTTTCTGTGGAACTCAGTGCCATGACAGGCATCACTTTCTGCCTCGACTGCTCTGTGTCATCAATGTTGCTGGGTTTGGCCTGCTTGTCCCTGTCGCAGTGCTGAGTGGCCTAGGGCTCATGCATGGAGATTAGTTTGGAACACTGAATGAGGGCCTGGCCAGTGTCCTGGCTCGGGTGGCTGGGGACGTCTTCCCTGGGGCAGCGGTGCTCGATGAGTAATCAGGGTTAACTGCATCGGGGGTGTAGCACGTGCAAAGGCCCCGAGGCTGATCATTGCTAGGTCCTTCAGATAACAGAGCCTGGGGTTAGTGATTTTGTCCCAAGCCTGGGAGGCGGGTAGGCTGCCTGGGCCAAGCACAGAGGCCTTGGTATGGCTTCTGTCTGTCCCTTTACTGAAGACTGACAGGAAACCCTGGGACCCTTTAAGCCCAGAGGAGGTGTATGGACACGAAGGTTTGCAAAGGTCACTGAGACTTCTGAGAGGAGGGGGTGAATGGGGCAGAGGCCCAGGGTGAAGGGAGACCATAGCTCAAGTTTGTAGCCCTCCTGGTGTGACCTTGGGCCACAAGCCAGTGGGCAGAGTGTGGGGTGACAGAGGGGCAGGGGCTGGCAGGGAGGTTGCTAGGACGGCGGAGTCAGCACCGAGAGCCGGCATCCGAGGGAGGAGCGAGAGTGGGCCTGGGCCTGGGGCTGGGGCTGAGTCTGTGTGGGTCTCATCCCAGGTGGCCTCGGTCGGAGGGCAGCGGGCTTCTGGGTCTGAGCGAGAGCAAAAGGGTGAGAAGTCGTGGCCTGGAGAGCTCCGTCAGGTGGATGGCCGTGTCCCAGGACCTGGGGGGGGCACCAGAGGTGGGAAGGACCTGAGGCAGGCAGCGCGGCTGGGGGCCCGGGCCTCCCGGCAAGAGCCCTCTGGAGGTGTTGGTGCCGGGTCTGGGCTGTGTCTGGCAGGGAGGTGGCCAGGGGGGACAGGCCCCGGCAGGCCAGGTGGGCTGACTGTGGTCTCCAAGGCGGGGGAGACTGTGTCCAGAAGCCCAGGAGGAGCACAGGCGGTCAAGCCACAGAAGGACACGGGATCTGGGTGCATGTGCTGGTGAAGGAGGTCGGCGTGGACGGGCTGCTGTCCATGACTCCAGCCACGGCCTGTGCAGAGGACAAGCCGTGAAGACCGCGGGGTGTCGGGGGCCAGTGGGATGCGCACGGGCGTGCGGGGCAGTGCACTTCCCTGCGAGACATAGGCCACGTGTGTGGGCAAGACCCCCGGTGTGCACCGCAGGACCTTGACACAGACCGTGGGCTTCGGTGGGTACGACAGGTCCGCGCAGTCACGGAGCCGGCTGGGCACCGTATGTACGTGTAGGTGTGTGTGTGCTTGTATCTGCCTGGAGAAGAAAACTGAGTCCATCCATGTGGTCATGCCCAAAGAGCAGGAGGCCAGGACCGTGAAACGCCACATCCCTGACGACCCTTCTGTTCCCAAAGACCTGGCCAAGCAAGGGAAGCCGGATGCATCCTGAAGGACGCTGGCTTCCTCTCACCTGGGCGAGCCAGTGTCATCTGCAGGAGGCTACTTTCTTGCAGGGACACCAGGACAGCGGCTCCTGGGGCGCTGGTCACACAGCTGACTAAGCGAGCTCATGCTTCTGCAGCCCGACATGTAAAACCGCTCTCTCAGTGGGGACGGCCATGGGGCTGAGGGCACCGTGCAGAGGACACGGGTCACTCGTCCAGCTGGCTGCCTCTGGACAAAGCACCGTGGGGAGAGGACGCGCTGCTTGGCCAAGCGCTGCAAGGGCCGGAGGAGCTGTCTGCCACCTGGGCCCCGGAGCGCTGGAGCAGTCCTGAGCCTCGCAGCTCTCCGACCATCCGCATGTCTCTGTGCTGTCCCTGGGCACAGTCCTGGGCCTGTGGCAACCCACGCACTGGCCTGGCACAGCGGGGCCGAGGACGTCACCATGTAGTGGAATAGTGTTCAGCCTTAGGAGGAAGGACATGCTGACCCTGCAGCTGCCTGGACGGGCCTTGGACCTCATGCTCAGTGGGAAAGCCAGACACCAGGGCAAGCTCTGAGACCGCGGTGCCGGGAGGCCCTGGGGTTGGCTGACCCCCAGCGACAGAGAGCAGGGTGGGCAGTCGGGCTGGAGGGCCGGAGTCCGTGTTCCAGGGGACAGAGTCTCCCTCTGGGGAGAGAGCCCTGGAGGTGGTGGCAGCTGCACAGCAGGTGAGTGTGCGAATGTCCCTGAGCTGGACGCTGGACACGGTCAAGATGGGGAAATTTACGTTGTGTGTATTTTAGTACAACAAGAAAAGAAATTAAAAAATAATGTCTCAAGTTGGCTCTGCTTGGGTGGGAGAGAGCAGGAGTGGCACCCCAGAGCCAGGTGTCCCAGACCACGGAGATGGTGCCTCTCCCATGGAGCAGGTCAGCACCTCGGGTCCTGGGGCATCGGGCAGCCCAGGGAGTCCTGCCGGGGCTGCGGAAGTCACGGTGGCCTCAGGCCGGCGTCTTTGTCCTGAAGGGCCTGAGGCCATGGGGTCAGGACCCTGGGCCCTGACAGCACAGACTGCTTGCCACCCTCCCCTTTCACAGAGGAAAACCGCGGGTAGAGGAGGGCGTCGCGGTCCCCTGTCAGTCTCCAGGCTGCGGCTCAGCAGGGGAGAGAGGCAGGCTGGCCCCGGGGACAAGCCCAGGATTTCCACCGCTGCCCTCTCCAGGCTGTGGGGCCAATCACCAGTTTGTCCTGTCTCCCTGGGAACTGTGGGCACTGTCCCTGCTGCTGGGCCGCTGTCGGTCTTCACTGGACAGTAAGGTGAATGGACGGGGGTGATGCAGCGGGGGACTGAGCCTGCAGCCCCTCCTCGTGTCCCCGAAAGCCCAGAGCTGGGACCACGCCACGTCTCCCTGTCCTCAGGCAGCTAGGAGGCTGCAGCGCAGGCTGGAGACTGAGGCAGAGAGGCCCCCCAGGAGGCGACCGGTCACAGACGGTGGAAGCAGCATTCAGCGTGGGCAGGGTGTGCGCCTTCTCCTCTGCCCGCTCCCCACACCCACCCCTCCAGAAAGAGTCCCTCTCCCAGGGCCGGGCACCGCGAGGCCTTCCCATCTCTGGGTTGTCTGCTCTGGACACGTCAGAGATGGGGGCGTCACCCGCGGGGGCGCTTGTATCCGGCGTCCGTGGCTGACATGCAGTTGTACAGGCTGATCCACAGACCTGGCAGCCAAATGTCACCCCGCCACGTGGCAGGGACAAGCTTGGCCTCGGCTGGTGGAGGCTGCTGTGGACCTGGTACAGGCCTCTATCCGGGGCCTGCTTGGCGTCCTGGGTGTGCAGAGGGGGACAGCGGAGCCCAGCCAGCTGCCCCGTGTGGCTTCTGCCCTCACACTCACAGCTGCGTGTGTGTGGGCTGCTCCCTGGGTTTTGACCCTGGGTCCACTCCTGTCTCTCGAGCTGGGGTGCACAGCAGTGGCCAGGTCTCCAGTGCCAGCGCAGGGCCCTGGCCCCCGCAGGCCCTCCTGCCGGCCGAGGGAGAGTGAGGGAGGGAGGCGTCCTGTAGAGAGCTCCCTCGGGGGCCCTGGGGGAGCCCAGGGGCTGCTGAGAGCTGCTTCTAGAACAGGGGAGAAGCCTCGTGCTCTGCTGGGGGCTGAGTGCAGGTCAGAAGCTCTGGGCACGGGGGCCGCTGTGCCCAGCCAGGCCCCCAGCTCCCCACCCTGGCCTTGGCAGGGGCCGCCCCTCCCCTGGGTTTAACCATTAACAGGCGCCTGCAGCCAGGCTACAGACAAAGGCCTGCTTGTGCGACCGTGGCGGTCTGTGCAGGCCTGGCACAGTCATCAAAGCTCCGCGATTAAGTCTATTAGGGACCGGATTTGTGCAAACAAAGAGACAGGTGCAGGGGCCAAGCCAGCTGCCAGGGTTGGGGGCACTCAGTCAGGTGGCCATAAAACACCCTGCCCGGGCAGGGCCTTCTGCAAGCGGTTGGTTCACCAGAGTCCCTCTGTCGGCTCAGGTCTGAATGCTGGGCATCCCAGGTGCTCCTGCTGCCCACTGGCTCTCACTCCTGGGCCCCTGGAGCCCAGCTGGCTTGTGGGCAGCCCTGGGAGCAGGGCGCTGGACAGAACATCCCATCCTCAGTTCTCCTCTCTCAGGCTCTGAGCAGGTCTCTCTGGGGCCTCCCATCTCCAGCGGGTGTCCCTCATCTGCTCCAGCACTGGTCCTGTCCCTGGCCCCTCACCCTACCAGGGCGACACGTGGCCTCATACCACACTCTGGGTGACCACTGAGTTCTCAGCTCTAAACGTGCTTGGGTGGACCAGGCTCTCAGCCCAGGCCTGGCTGTGCCCAGAGTGCTGTGACCAGGGTGACTCCTTCGGCCAGCAGCATTGGGCCTGTGGGTGGTGCGGCCCTTGGAGGACACCACCTCCCCGTCTGCTTTCCAGATGTGCCTGAACAGATGGCACACAGCCAGGTTGTGGCCCACGTGGGGCCTCAGGCTGGACCCTACCTGCTTGCGTGTGCCCTTCTGTGTGGTCTCAGTGTGGGCCACTGATGAGCTGCTGGCCATAGTCTGATGCTCTGGACAGACGGAGAGAGCTAGGTAGGACTGTCTAAGGGTCCTTAAGCTGAGGCCAGAGCACACTGGATAAGGCTGGAGAGCAGGCAGGTGGGGCCGCCTACAGAACCAGGCCGGAGGCGGGCAGCCCAGCCCGGATCTCGTCGTCCCCCTCACGGGTGCCATCAGGGACACGGAGGGGCTGCAGCTGGGCGAAGCCCGCTGAACCGCGCTAGCCACGTGGCTCCTTCCTCGGCAGGCCAGGCTGGAGCCACTCTCCAGCCCAGGCGGCCCTTGCCTCTGCGCCATGCAGAGGACCTGGCTCTCGGCCTGGAGAGGCTCTGGAGCGGGGCAGCCCTGTCCTACCTCTCCAGGAGGCTCATCCCTTTGTTCCCTGTGTGCGCTCTGGACTCTCCCTCCCTGTGGGCTTAGAGGTGGGCAGAATGGGGTGGGCAGATGGCTGTCCTTGCCACTCCCTGGACCCTGGGCACTGTCCCAGGCTTGGGCTCCATCCACAGGAGTTTCCTGGTCAGGGTGGCCTCACCTGGTCCCTGGGAATGTGCAGGTATACAGGCTGGAGCCCACCTGGCAGGAGGACTGGTGTGGCCGAGTAGAATCTGAGTGGACCAGCAGGAGGTGGGGGCAGCAGGGACGCAGGGGCAGCAGGGACGCAGGTTCAGGCCCCGGGCAGCTAGGGAAGGTGCTGGCAGAGAAGGCCCAGTGCCCTCAGGGCTGGGTGACCTGGCTAACTCTGCCATGCCCTCGGGGTGGGGCCTGGCCCGGGCTGGGCTTCAGCCAGAGCCCCTGCCCAGGCTGGGAGGGTGTCCAGCCCAGCTGAGAGGTGAGGAGTTGCCTCAGCCCCTCTACTTTGACCTGTGTGTCATGTTGGTCCCCTGCCAGTCCTGAGCCAGCAGCCACTTCAGCCCAGTGTGGCCCCCGACAGTCCCTCTGCCTCTCTGTGTCTCTTGGCCTCTCTCTGGCCTCAGCTCAGATGCCCAGGTCAGTCCCATGGCTCTCTGGAGGCCCAGGAAACTGTCTCTCAGGGTCCATCTGATGCCACCCCCCTACCCATCTAAGCTTTGGGAACCCTCAAGCCCCTCGCGCCCTCTTGGATGCCCCACCCCTTGTCCCTGGCCCACCCAGGACTGCCCTCAGGTCCAGACTCTGCTGTCCTCCTCTCCTCTTTTCTGGCCACTACTGCCTCTGCTGGTCCTGGCCTGCTCCCAGAAGGCTCTCCTGCATCCTGCCCTACCTGGGGCCCATGGGCTGCCTGTCCAGTCCACCTGGTGTCCCCTGTCCCCAAGCTCTGGGCTGTTCCTGGGCTGCCTGGGGGCCAGATGGGGACCCGTCTGCTGGGAAGAGGTAGGGCCAGGCTCTGCCAGGCCGGGAGTGGGCCCAGCCTGCTTTGTGCTAGATGGACGAGTTGAGACAGGCAGCCACCGGCCTGCACGTCACCCGGCAGGGCAGCCCCAGGATGGGTATTTCTGGAACTTGGCTGGCCAGACTGGGCGTGAGGCGTGTGCCGCAGCCAGCTCCCTCTGGAGTGGTCCAGGCAGGGGAGGGAGCCTGTGTGCTGCTCCACAGCTGCTTCCACTGGCTGCTCCAGACAGGGCCCCCTCCTGGGGCACAGGGTCGCTCTGCAGCCAGGGTCACTGTGGGCCCGTGCCCACAGCCCCCTCCTCTGATTTCCCAAGGTGCCCTGCCTTGAGGGGCCGTTCCCTGGCCTTCCTGGTGTTCTAGGTCCTGGGCAGCCTGAACCGCCAGCTCTGGTGTCCAGCGTGTTCCTGGGAGGGGGAAATGCATATCTGCTGGCCTGGCCACGGCCGTGAGCAGGCTGCGGCCCAGAAGCTGCATTTCAGGAGACGGCCAGCACTCCTGAGAGCGGCTGTCAGGGGCCCTGGGCCCAGGGGTGGCCGGTGTTCCTTCGGGTCTGTGTGGGTTGGCAGCCAACTCGGGTGAACTGGGCCTGCTGCCCCCTCCCTGGCTGGCTGCTGCCCCTGACCTGCTGTCCACGCCTCTTCCCCGGCCACCAGCATACTTCCTTCTTCCCCTGCCTGGTCATCTGCACACTGAGCAGGGCATCTGCTCTTTGCTCCTGGATGGGCCCACTCCACAGCAGGAGATTGCCTCCCATGACAGCCTCGGGGTGAGACTGTGACCTGGGGCCTCCCGGGGCAGATGGCGCACACCCTTCTCCCATTGTGCAGTTACACCTGCCGAAGGGGCCCCATTCCAGCTCCAGCTCCTGGGGCAGGAGGGTGCCACGTGACCCCAACCACGGCAGTGGGGACAGCTTCCTCCTGGTCCCCAGGGGGGCCCAGAGGGAGGAGTGCTGGGTGGGAGGTCCACCCTACCTTACAAGGCAAGGGATAGAGAACGCACAGGAGGCTCCCCGGCGGGGACCAGCACAGATTTCACCAGCCAAGACCCTTGTCGAGCTTCACAGTCCTCTGGTCATCCGCACGGTAAAAAGGAGCGGGAGACCCAAGGCGGAAACGGAGCGCGGAGCTCCCTTGAGGCTCGGCGTTCCCTCCAAGGGGTCCGCCCGCGGCGCACTGCCTGGTGATGTCTTCTGTCACGTTTGGCTTTACTCGCCAAGAGGAGAGCAACCTGGTTAGCCTCCCCATCACTGCCCCCTCCTCCGAGTCCCTCTTGTCCAGAGTCACTGGCCCCGGGGGCTCCTGGCCCGGGCGGGGCTGGGTGTTTGCCACATTCCCCAGAACAGGGGCCTCCACCGTTGACCCAGACAGCGGCCTGTTTTGCTGATGCCAGCAGATGGCCTCCTGATAGTACCCAGAGGCACCGTCCTTCTCCAAGAGGGACGGTCCAGCTCACAGGGGGCCAAACACAGCCTAAGCTGGACCTGGCTTCAGAGAGAGTAAATATGAAGTAAATATGAGTAAATATGAGCCAGACAGAGAACTATGCCCAGGGTCAGCCCTTCTCCCCAGGACACCCCACACCACGCACCTGGCCCTTTGTCCCCAGGAGACAGCTCCTGGATGGCATCCTGACCCCTGATGATGGGGAGAGTCGGCAGTGGGAAGAGGCAGGGGGCTGGGGCTGGGAGGCCTGTAGGTAGGGAGGGGGGGAGGCGGGGAGGCCTGCATGTAGGGAGGCGGGGAGGTGGGGAGGCCTGCAGGTAGGGAGGCTGGGAGGTGGGGAGGCTGGGAGCCAGGAAACTGGAGGCTAGAAGGTGGGAAGACTAGGACCTGGGGAGGATGGAAGGCCTGGGTCAGGGAGACCCAGAGGTGGAGGCAGGGAGGCCGCACGGCTGGCAGGGTGTGACTCATGGTCCCCGAGGATAGCCTGAGTCAGGTGCAGCACCCACCCAGAGGCCAGTTAGCCATCCATCACTCCGTGACTCACTGCCTGGAACACCGGCCACCGGAGGGAATCCGGCCCCTGGCTGTGCCTGCAGCGAGGTCCCCTCCTTTCTGGCAAGAGGTGGGAGCCACTGCGTCACACCTGGGGAGGGAGGCCCCGCATCCAGATCCTTGGGCCGAGACCATCCTACCATGGAATGCTCTAGAATCCCTCGGCTGTCCCTTCCCAGTGACAGTTCCATCAGCTGTCCCAGGATTGGGGGGTGGAGGTAGAATTGAAGGTCTGTGTCCCACACAGGCACAGGGCAGGTGGGTGCCTGGTGCACCTACGACCCTTTCCAGGTGATCCCGTGAATGTCACCACTCCCTGACCTTCAGGCTCTAGGGTCCCAGGAAGGGACCACCCTGTGCAGGCCAGAGGATGCTGGGCCAGGCCGATGGTCCAGGGTTTGGACCTGCTGTCTGCCCCAGGGTGTGGCCTCTCGGTACTGGGGGTGAAGCCTGGGGGACGGTCTCTGGGGCTCACCCCATCTCTGCTGTGTCTCCGTCAGGGGCTGAGCTGTGGCCCCCATGGGTTGAAAGGGGCCTCTGTGCTGTCCAGAGGGCAAGCACTGCCACCATCACCCTGGGGAGAGGGCCAGAAGGGTGGGGGCTGGAGGCTGTGGTGTAGGTCCTAGGAGTGCCAGGGTCCAATGCCAAGGCCCGACCCAGGGTCCAGAAGTGACTCCATGGTCATAACCGGGTGGTGGTGAGGTGGAGGGGCTGTCCTGGCCCCAGAGCCCGCACTCTTCTCTCTGCCCTTGCCCACAGGCCAGACCCCGGCTGCTGATGCTCCCCAGAGGCCCAGTGTGGAACCTCCGGGAGGGGCCTCCCCTGGTCCCATGGGTGGAGCTGGCCGGCTCTGGCTGCTCCTCTGGGTTGGAGTTCTGGGCGTCTCTGTGCTTGTCCCCGCTGCCCACTGCCGCCACCCCTGGGGTGGGGCCCTTTGATGTCCCCGACCGGCAGGCAGGTGTGGCCCAGCAGTTTCCTCTGGCCCTTTGAAGCTAGCTGTGCCCTGTGGCTCACTCAGCCCATGTGAGCTAGCGTCCACCCTCAAGGCCACCAGGCCTGCTGGAGCAGTGGGCAAGACACAGCCCACCCAGGGGCCCAGCCAGGGCCAGAGTCCTGCTCACCTTGGGTCTCCCAGACAGCTCCTGCTCGAGCACCAGCGTCCTCCCTCCCTCAGCTACAGTGACCTCACCCCTGCAGAGCTGTGGGCGCATGGAGGCACACTGGGGGGAGTGCAGAGGGCTGGTAGGAGATGGTGGGCTGTTCCTGATGCTGTGCCCCCCTGACCCCACGGCTGCAGTGCTGACCTGGTGTGGTCTGCAAGGTCACGTGGTCCAGCTGGTGCCCTGTTCTTAGGCCAGGAAATCAAGGCACAGGGATGTGGGGGGCAGGAGCCTCTGGCCAGTGTCCACTCAGGTAGAGGGTGGGGGGTGGGATGGAGAAACAGGAGGTGGCTGAGCGGCCACTGGAACGCCTGACCCCTCAGGAGCCCATCCTCCGGGTCCAGGAAGTCAAGTCAAGACAGGCCCTTATCAGGCTGCTGCCTGCCACCCCCTGTGACCGACAGAGATGGGGAGATGGCCATAAAGCTGTTTGTTCCCCCGAACAAGAGAGTGACTACAAACATGAGCTAATAAAACCGAGCCAGAATCAAAGCTGACTTATCTCTTCATTTTGCTATAAAATCACAGAATCAAACAGCTGGCGGCCTCTTTATGGTTCAGGTTAGAGAGTTCCGCGCCAGTTGGCCCTGCAGGGTCCCTGCTGCCCATCCAGCCGTGGAGTCCCAGGGGACCCTGCAGAAGGCCCTCCCAAGGCCACTGCTCGGAACATGGTCTCGGGTGCCTCTGGGGCCACCTGGGTGGGTGAACAGCTCTATACAGGGATGTCCCCAAACAGGGTGTTGCTGACTGCAGGCCCTGGTGGCCTCCCCCAGGAATGGCACCATGAATGGTCCTGACGTCGATGGTCCTGCCTGCTGCCGGGACTCCTGGCCTGGGGGCTATGTCTCCGGTGTCTGCAGAGGACCCTCTGCCCCAATTCCTGTGACTCAGATCCCTCGGAGAGAAAGGCCTGGGCTCTGGCCGTGTGGCCACAGCCTTCCCGAGGTGAATTCTTTAAGGCTGAGCTCAGTGTGGAGTCCAAGGGGCTGGCCAGGGGCCTCTCCCCGCGGGATTCCTTCCTTGCTGACCTAGGCCCCCCAGAGGGTGCCAGTCTTGGTGGATGGGATAGGACCCCTGCAGGCTGGGAGCGGAGCCTTGGGCAGCTAGGTGGTCACTCTAGAAGACCTGGGGCCCCCATCAGAGACCCTTGCGCACACCTGCACAGGTGAGATAGCTTGCATACGAGGACACGTACTCACAGGGGCTCTGGACATGCACTGGTGCCTGAACTCCTGCCACCAATGCCCCCACCCTGCTCAGGGGACCCTGAGCACGTGGGTAGCCCTCCCCTCTCCTCTACCCAGCGTCTGAGCTCTGGCTCCCCAGCATGTGCTGGGTCTTCCCTCCAGACAGAACCAACTGGAAGAACAGGAGGATTACACACTGCCCGTGGGGCTGAGGGGAAGTGGGGATGGGGACTTCTGGGCAAAGGCTTCGGGTGGGCCTCCAACCCCCACCCCAGCAGGTCCCAGCCCCGGAAGCTGGACTCCATAGCCCTCGACCCCAGCTGCTGCCAGGATGGGTGTGGGCTGGGGCTGGCTGGAGGAGCCCGCCCTGGGCAGCGGGCAGGCATCCAGGTGGAGCAGGTGTGGCAGTGCCTGGGGCTGCTCCCTCCAGGGCTCTCCAAGTGCCTCCAGGGGCTGTAGATGGTGGGCCCCCCAGGTAGGTGAGGTCACTTGGGGACAGGTGTGGCCTCAATCTCTCTCCTGAGCAGGCAACTCGTTTTTAGGCCCAGCTTCCTGCTCAGGGTAGAGCCTGGAAGACCCCAGGACACATCAGGTGCAAGATCCCATGGTACGGAACTCCTGGGAGGTCTCAACTACCCCAGGGGACAGGGAGCAGGGGCAAGGGCCAGGGCCCCGCTACTTCAGAGCAAGTTTCCATTCATCTTGACCTGAGAAAAGAGGGACACGGGGAAGCAGACAAATCCTAGCAGCCCCCAGGTGAGGCCTGAAATTCCCCTTCAGGGGTGTTGTGTACCACTCATCCACCCACCCACCCACACCCCCTGCACCCTCCATGCTCCACTCCTTACCCTTCCATCTGTCCATCCACGATCCATGCATCTGCTCATTCATCCAACCCATTCACTATCCATCCACCCACCCACCATCCACCCTCCATCACCCATCCACCCACCCACCCTCCATCCTCCATCACCTACCCACCCACCCACCCTCCCTCACCCATCTACCCTCCCTCACCCATCCACCCATCCACCCACCCACCCTCCATCCTCCATCACCTACCCACCCACCCACCCTCCATCACCCATCCTCCACCCTCCATCACCCATCCACCCTCCATCCTCCACCCTCCATCACCCATCCACCCTCCATCCTCCACCCTCCATCACCCATCCACCCTCCATCCTCCATCCTCCATCACCCATCCACCCTCCATCACCCATCCACCCTCCACCCTCCACCCTCCATCCTCCATCTCCCATCACCCATCCACCCATCCACCCATCTACCCTCCATCCTCCATCCTCAATCACCCATCCACCCTCCATCCTCTACACATCCATCCATTCATTCACCTACTCATCCATCTATCCATCCACCCATGCTGCACCCTCCATGCTCCACTCTTTACCCTTCCATCTGTCCATCCATGATCCATCTATCTACCCATTCATCCATCTGCTCTTCATCCAACCCATTCACTATCCATCCACCCATCCACCCTCCATCACCCATCCATCCATCCATCCATCCTCCATCACCCATCCACCCTCCATCCTCCATCACCCATCACCCACCCTCCATCCTCCATCAACCATCACCCACCCTCCACCCTCCATTACCCATCCACCCATCCACCCACCCACCCTCCATTACCCATCACCCACCCTCCATATTCCATCACCCATCCACCCCATCCACCCTGCATCCTCCATCACCCACCCACCCTCTATGCATTCATCCATTCATCCATCTACTCATTCATCCAACCCATTCACTATCCATCCACCCACCCACCATCCACCCTCCATCCTCCATCACTCATCCACCTACCCACCCTCCATCTTCCATCACCCATCACCCATCCACCCATCCACCCATCCATCCTCCACCCATCCACCCTCCATCCTCCATCACCCATTCACCCACCCACCCACCCTCCATCCTCCATCACCCATCCACCCATCCATCCTCCATCACCCATCCACCCTCCACCCTCCATCTTCCATCACCCATTCACCCACCCACCCTCCATCCTCCATCACCCATCCATCCTCCATCACCCATCCACCCTCCACCCTCCATCTTCCATCACCCATCCACCTACCCACCCTCTATGCATTCATCCATTCATCCATCTACTCATCCATCTATCATCCACCCACTCACTCACCCACCCACCCCTTATTTGTCCTCCACCTACCTACTCATCCATCAACACCCATCTACTTACCCATCCAGCCAGCCCATTCATTATCCACCCGCCCATCCTCCACCCATGTACTCCTCCATCTCTCCCTCCCCCTAACCATTCATTGATTGACCTACGTATATATACCATATACCTATGGTTCTATCTCTGTAGGATCTCACTATATGTTTATCTATGTATTCATCCACCTAGCCCCTAAATTGCCACTGTTACTGAGCAGGAGTCTGACTACAATATCTTTCTTATTGGCTCATTAGTTTTCTTGTTAGCTCTTGGGTCTCCCGGTATGTGAGAGCAGTCCACGGCAGCTGTTCAAGTCTCCTCACTCCCCATAGAGATCTGCATTTGGGTGGTCCCTGCCGTCTCCTGTGGGGGCTGCTTGTGTTTCAATGATGGGAAAAAAAACAGGCAGTTGATGGACACCCAGTCAGGGGGGTGCAGCTAGGAGGGAGGAGTGCTCAGTAGACCCTTTGGTCAGGGGACAGGGTGTAGGGTGAGCCCAGACCCTTGTTGGTCCTTCCTGGCCACACAGCCTTGTGCATCTGCTCAGCGTTCCCGAGCCTCAGGCCCTCTGGGGCGAGGTGGGGACGGCCTGCTCTGTGCAGATGTGGTAAGGGTGCAACAGGCTGCTGGTTGTGTGGAGAACCTGAGAAAAGAGGGGCACGGGGAAGCAGTCCATTGAAGTCAGTGAGGACTGGCGACCTGCCTGCTCCTTGGTTACACAGTCTCCTGTCCTTATCACACGGAGTGCGGGCTCTCTCTCCGGGGTGCACAGGAAGAGGCCATGTTGAGGACTCAGCCACAAGGTGGGTTGCAAGCCTAGGAGGGATCCTCGCCCAGAGCCAGCTCTGCCCGCACCTTGATCTTGGACCTCCAGCCCCGAGAACTGGGAGAAATGAGCATCCGTTGCTGTAGCCCCAGCCTGGGCCCTGGCCTGTAGCCAGAGGGGAGGAGAAGTGGGTGGAGAAGGCCTTCAGTCTGGGAGGCCTCCGTGATGGTGAGACCCCGCCCCCACCCCGCCCCTTGTCTTGCCGGGAAGGACGCTGAGGGTCCTTCCTGGAGCATGGCAGCACACAGGCCTGTGCAGGCATAGCCTATCTGCACATCTGTTAGCGACAGCCATGGGGTCCTCCCAGCCCAAGAGCCTGGAGGTCCTGTCCAGGGGGAGATGGCAGCCTCACTGGGAAGTGTCTGAGGGCCCGGGCGGGATGGTCTCCTTGTTCAACTCTGGAGGTCCCTGCCAGGCCAGGTCACCCTGCTGTCCAGGGACTCCAGCAAGAGAGTACTTGCCATAGGGTGGCCTGGGCAGAGGAGGTACCAACAGCTGTCCCCACCTCCAGATATGTAGGCCAGGCCCAATCATCACGGGGCTGGAGCGATCCTGCGTGTGGAGTGCAGTGGTCCCCAGCATCACCCTCACACCATGGACTGGGAAGAGGGACCATGCTCAGGGAGCCCCCAAGGGTCAGGAGGGGCCAGAGTGTCTTGGGGGGAGTCTGGAAAGGCCCCCTCACTCCTCAGGACCTGCATGCTGCCCCCCTGCTCTGGACTCTGCCCGCTGCCCGTGCTTCGGGCCACCACATCCAGGTTTCCTGTACGCAGGGGACTCCAGAGCTCTGTGGAATCTCCCCCTGCCCCTCGGCGCGGGCCCTGTGGCTGTGGCCTCTGTGGCAGTGCTGGCTGTGCGGAGCTAGACACTGCCAGGGCCCACCATGGTCCTCTGTCTGGTGGTCAGGCTGCCCGGCAGACCATGGTTGAGCCATCAAGTTCAGGGCAGGGACTTTGTGGTGGGCAGGGAGCCCCAGGGCACCTAGCAGGTTCTAGTCACCTGTGGGCCCGGCACATCCAGCAGGTGGCCAGGCCCAGCTGGGAGTCAGAGGGCTGGTCTGGGAAGACGAGGGGCTCAGGACTGGAGGGCTGGGCTGCGAGTGGCCACAAGAAAAGCCCAGCTCTTACCCCAGCAGAGCAGGGAACCATACCTCCCCATGAGCAGTGTGGCCAGGACAGGCAGGGCCGGGTACATCTTCAGCCTGTGGGGCGGGTCCAGCTGAGGCCCTGCTCTTCCTAGGGGAGGACTCTGGCCAGGCCCTGGCTCCCAGATGGCCCCCAGGCAGGTGTCACTTGCTGCCCCCTGGGTGCTGAAGCCACCCCTGGGCTTGAGGCCACCTCAGTGGAAAACTCATGTTGTCCCCACCTCCAGGTGTGGCCAGGCCCGATCATGGGGCTGTAGGGGCCAGCTGACCCTGCCACTGTCCCCTGAGCCAGGCTTCACCCTTGATGAGAGGAAGACATGCTGTGGGGTGGGGGCAGGGGTGGGGCCATCTGAGCTGGAGCCGGGACACCAAGGCACCCAGGAGTTCAGAGTCACATGTGGGGCCCCATCTATCCCATCAGGCGCTGGGTTGACCCTGCCACCCCTGTGATGGGAGTGCCTGGCCAGCAGGAGGCCAGCGTGTGTGGCGTGCCCTGGCCACAGCGTGCCCCTCTCCTGCAGTGTGGACGGGCACCACAGCAGGAACCCACACGGGGCAGAGGTGCGTTGTGCTGTGTGGCGTAGCAAGTCACTGGCCTGAGGACTTCACACGTGGCTGGCGTATGTGCAGGTGTGTGTGTGCACGTATGTGCATAGGTGTGGACATACATGTGCACAGGTTCCAGCGTGTGTGCATGTGTGCACGTGTGGACCCCTGGTCCTCAGGCTTTGCCCACCAGCCCCCCTTGCACCCCAGCCTCAGCCTTGTGGCCAGAGGAGCTCTGGAGACCCCAGCACTCCTGTGACAGTGCCAGCAGGGGCCTCCTGGGGACCTGGGTGACCCCATCCTGCCTGGTAGTGTTCACAGCTCCGGGGACCCCCACCACTTGGCCTTGGGCCTGGTCCTGCTCCCTGCCTTCCTGTCCCCCAGAGAAAGTCAGCTCAGCAGTGAGGGAGAGCCATGTCGCACTCCTCACCCGGCACTGCTGGGCTCTTGCCCTCCCAGCCCTTCCTGTCCCATCCTGTCCCCTAGCCAGGGAGCAACCTTTCCCTGCAGCTGGGGCTCCCAAAACTGGGGTGATGGCCCCACCATGTGGCCGGGAGCCCTGCTCAGGGAAGGCCACCTGTCCTGTGGGACTCCCACCTCCCCCCCATCCCTGTGCATCTGAGACAGAGACAGAGAAGACAGAGAGGGACACAGAGATAGAGAGAGATAGTCAGAGACACAGTGTGACAGAGACGACACAGTGAAGTGGAAACAGAGAGACAGTGAGACAGAGAGACAGTGAGAGAGAGACAGAGACAGAGAGACAGTGAGACAGAGAGAGACAGTGAGTGAGAGACAGAGAGACAGTGAGGCAGAGACAGAGACAGAGAGACAGTGAGAGGTTTGGAGACACAGAGACAGAATTAGGGGCACAGCGATAGGGACAGAGACAGGAGGCCGAGAGGGATGAGACAGGAAGCACAGAACAGCAGGACCCACTGGTGGGCGACTGGCGAGGCCGTGAGCCCTGCTGTCCCGGGACCCCCGGTGGAGGAGCTCTCGTCTGCGGTGGCCCAGCTGCGGCCTTGGCCCCAGGTCTTCCCCCTTCCCCACCCCACCCTGGGCCCAGTGTCTGTGGGACGATGGTGTGACCAAGAGGGTGGACCCTGGGGAGTACCTAGCCCTGGACAGGGTGGCCCATCCCCTCCAGACCACACTCAGCCCTTGGCACCAAGATCACCAGGTCAGCCTGGCCCCTGGGCCTAGCCCACCTGACCAGGTGAGCCCACCTGGATCTGACGTCCTGGATCACAGCAGGGACAGGTGCACCCTCCATCGGGCAGGAGGCTCTCCTGCCTCAGATGGGCCTTCTCCAGGTGGCAGAGGCGGCCTGACCCTGTGGTCCCAAGGCCTGGGGCCCGCCCCGTCCTGTCAAATAGGGGGGATCACAGAGCCCCTGGGCAGGGTGTAGAGCACATGGACACTGGCACCTCAGCACCATGTGAAGTGCAGCCAGAGAGTGACCTCTCCTATGGGGTGGGTGGGAACAGCCTTGCTCAGGACTGCAGGCTGAGCCCATGTGGCCCCTCTGGGCTAGCTTGTAGCCAGGGCACCTGAGAGTCGCCATTTGGCTGATCTGCAGTGGGCAGGTCTGGGTGGACCCAGAGACAGTCCTGGGCCAGGAGCCAAGGGGCTTTCCAAATCCTCCAGGGACCAGAGGGAGGCCCTTGCTCCAGCTGGTCACTGGGGTCTGGTGTGGACTCCTCTGATGCTCTGACATGAGTTTTGCTGGCACGACCCTGGAGAACCTTGCCCAGTGACCGACAAGGTCCAGGGTTCTAGGACATGGAGCCTGTGCCAGGACCCCGGCTGCCAACTGGCCTAAGATCTGGTGAATCAAGGTGTGGGCATCCACCCCTGGCTCAGTGCTTGAACCTGGGGAGCCCAGAGAGTCCTCCACAGACTGCCCTGCTGGGTACAGCCCCACTCTGCTGGCCAGGGCGAGGTTATGCTGCACTGTGCCACATGGTGGCGCCAGCTCACAGGGAATGCAGGACGGGATGCTCGGGGCCAGCGGGCTGTGAGGACATGGACTCTCCCTGCCTTGGGCAGAGGCGGCCCCACGGGAAGCAAGAGCCATGGCAGCTGCAGCTGGAGAGGGCCTCCGGCAGGGCGTGCTGGGGCAAAGGGGCAGCACTCTGGGGCTGGTGGGTGTGTGGAGTGCCACCCAGGATGTCCTACTGTGGGCCCCAGAGGTCCTTCTCTCTGCAGGTCAGACTTTCTCCTGGGAGCAGGTGTCCACAGGTTGCAGTCTGTCCAGGACCAGGAGCCAAGGAGTTTCCAAGGACCAGGTGGGCTGGGGCCTGCTGGGTGCAGCTCCATGCCCACACTCTGAGCCCTGTCTTCACCCTGAGTGACCCCCAGGCTCCCCCACCCTGGCCTTTTCCTCCTGCCCCCACCTTTGCCTTCACTGTGCCCACATGGACCCTCCTGCGGCTCCAGTCCCCACCAGGTCCTCTGAGGACAGTGAATGAGCCTCCCCAGCAGTGTCCTCCTGTCCCCAGCATTGCCTGGAGCCTCTGCCTGTCCCCTGGTGCAGCAGCCACTGCCACCTGTCACAGTGACACAGACCAGGGCTATCAGAAAGGCAGAAAAGAGCAGAGCGGCTCTGTGGTGCCCAAGGCAAAGCTGGGGATGCATCTGGTGGGGGGCCGTGTGCACACTGGGTCCAGCTCGTGGCCAGGCACCTGGCAGGCCCTCACGGCCCTCCGTCCCCTGGCCCCGTTACACCGTGGCCAGCATCACAGAGCCCAGGACAGCCTCAGGGGGCAGGGGCTGTGGCCACCAACCCTGGGGAAGGAGAGGAAGGGCAGGGGGCACCCCCCCCAGCGGCTCTGCCTTGAGTCCCCAGGGCTGGAGAAACCCGCCTTCAGGTCCTGTCTCTACAGGGGCACCCGGCCTCTGCTCCCTCTGGGTGACATCCCTGGGTCCTCATTTCCATCAGAGGGTGCGGAGGCCCATCCAGTGGGGTGGGACAGGCCTGTGGGCAGGGGGACTGGCCACCTCCTGGGCACAGGGGGAGCAGGATGGGTGGCTCCCCCTGGGGTCCCCTGACTACATATGAGCACAAAATGGGCCTGGGGAGCTGCTTTGCTGACCCCCTGGCCCAGTGTGTCTGTCCCCTCCTCCTGAGATGGGAAGGACTTCCCTTGGGTGGAGCTTGGGTACAGGAGGTCGGGGGCTCGTCTGGGACCTGGGGCCTCTCTGCTTGGGCTGCAGTGAATGGGTCAGTCCAGGCTGGGGAGGGAGGTGGCCCATGGAACGCATCCCTGACTCACCAAGATCTGCCCCACCCCACCAGAGGCCCCCTCGGTGTGTCCCTGGGGATGCAGGGGCTTTGGGCTCTTAATAGGCCACTCATGCAGTCACAGGCAGGCAGAGCCACTGCACCTCCTAGGGGCCACCCCCTGGGCTCAGGCCCTGGCTTGCCTGGCCCCTCCTCCATGCCACCCACTTCAGAGAATGAGGACAGGAGGCTGGAGTGAGCCCTCTGCGTCCCCGTGACACAGCCACGTAGAGTCAGGCGTTCACTCTCGGGGGCCAGGATCCACACAGGCTGCTGGGGGACCCCCTGGGCTGCCCCCAGGGGGCTGCTGGCCGTGCCTCTGCTCTGAGGTCAGAGGTGCCTGCTGCCCTCTCCTGGACCCCTGCAGAGGCACGTTTCTCTAATGAGCTTGGATTGCGGTTGGAGACAGAACAGGGACCTTTTTCAGCTAAAACGAGGTTTCCTTAACGACAACTATAAAGGTCATGGTGGGCCTGGTGACAAAGTCAATAGCTGTAGGAGAGGAGGGGAAGAAAACCCTGCTGCTGTGACCCGGCTGCCTGTCCCCTCCCAGAGACACACTCCTGATGTTTAGAGCCTGCGAGGCAGACGGGGAGGGGTGCAGGTCCGGAGCCCCCTTGCACGTGTCCTTGTGCCCAGGACCTCCTGTCCCCAGGCTCTGGTGGCCAGGTCGGCATCACGTGGGGATTCTGGTTGTGTGCCTGCAGTTCACCCTGCGTGCGTGCGTGCGAGCAGTCAGCAGGCCTGCGCTCCCAGCTCCCCAGTGTCGATCATGGACAGATAAGGACACAGCGGGGTCTGCCCCGGGCTTCGAGGTGCAGCTGCTTCTGCAGATGGCCAGGTGCAGGCCGGCAAGCCAGCCCCCACGGCGGTGGCCAGCGCCCCGCCCTCCTCGGACTCCCACCCCTCCTCTGTGGCCAGGGCTGGATCTGGTGCCCTGTGGAAAGTGTGCCCAGCGGGCAGCCGCAGGGCAGACGCCGTGGCTCTTCTGCAGTCCAGTCCAACCAGGAGCGTGCGGGGAAGGCGCTCCGGGCCCCTCGGTGGGGGCCACATCAGGAGGGCAGCGTGTGGACGTCTGCCTTGTGCCTGTTTTTTCCAGTTTTGTCCACTTTGCTGGGTAATGGGAGATAACACGTCTAATAAGAAAATCAATAAATGGTCCTGCAGCTTTTTAATGGCAAAGAAATAAATAGCAACGGAACCTGACCATCCGGAGGAACCGGCACTTTCCGCCTTGACCATCCAGCCCCGGGCTGTGCGCCCTGGCGGGTCTGGAGCCCTAATCAGATCATGCGTCAATGCGCCCGCTGTCCCTGGAGGCTGGGCAGCCGTGGGGGTGGATCTGGAACTGGGGTGAGGTCCTTCCTGCTCCCAGCCAAGCAAGGCTGTCTCCTAGATGTGTCCCTGGGAGGAGGCCCTGCCATGCTGCCCCTCAGGTACTGGTCTGGCCCTGTGCAGTGGTGGGCTTCTGGACAAGTGGCCAGCCAGTCCCCCGGAGAAGGCCCGGGGCCCCCACTCCATTGACCACGAGGAAGGACCAGGCAGAGCCGGGCAGCGGGTGGGTTGGCCTGTGTACTGGGAGCCGTCCAGGTAAATCCCTGGGCCTCTGCCCTGGCTCCGCAGACCCTCGCCCAGTCTCTGGGCCTGGAAGGGAGGACGCAGGTCCTCAGGGGCGCTGCTTGGTCTGCTTGCTCTGTGGCCTCCTGGCCGCCTGCCTTGACCCTGACTGGGTCTCCTCATGGGCCGGCCAGGTCAATTGGCCACTCCACACGGGAAAGCTCTAGGAAGACAGAATACAGGGCACCCCTGACCCTCCAGAACAGTCTATTCTGTGATCTCTCTTAAGAGAGTCTTTTCTCTTTTTATGTTTCATTTTCCAACTTTTCTGTGGTAAAAGGCACATAACACAAGATTGCCCCTCCTGACCGCCGGGGCGCAGTCCAGGGGCGCTGGGCGCACTCACCACCCCCGCCAGGGCTTCCTGGCCTCTCAGCTGGAGCTGCCCATCAAACCCTGCTGCCCTCAGCCTGCCCGCCCCTCCCTGTCTCTGTGCACCTGGCAGCTCTGCGGCCCCAGCAGCACCGTGGGCCCTTCGGGCTTCTCTGCCTCCGCCTGGTGTCCTTGGGTCCGTCTGCCTTGTGCAGGGGACAGACTCTCCTCTTCCTTTTGTTTTATTTATTTTTTGATAAAGGGGATTGGACCCAGAGGTGCTGAATCCCTGAGCCACACCCCATCCCTTTTGTATATTTCTTTTAGAGACGGGGTCTCTCTGAGTTGCTTAGGGCCTCGCTAGGTGGCTGAGGCTGGCTTTGAACTCATGTTCCTCCTGCCTCAGCCTCCTGAGCTGCTGGGATTACAGGTGCACTGCTGCGTCCGGCTGACTCTCCTCCGTTTTGAGACTGCGACAGTGCGCTGTATGGATGCACCCCATTTGAGTTTCCCTTTACCACAAGATAGAGGTTCCAGTCCTGCTCACTGTCTGACTGCAGTGACTGACATTCGGAACATTCTGAGGCTGAGAGCAGGCTCTGTGGGGAGGGGGCTTTCTCCTGCTGCTTTGCCCCTGGAGTGAGCTGCTCTCTGCAGACCCCTCCAGGCTCAAATGCCAGGCTTTCCAGAGGGGCCCCCACCCCAGGGCCTCGGTTTCTCCATGTCCTTGACAGCACCTGCTCTTTGGTGACAGTGACCAACCCAGTGAGCGTCTCGAGTGGGCTGTCTGGAGGTTTTGGTTCGCATCTCCCGAGTGGTCAGTGATGGTGACCACACGGTCATCTCGTGGGATCATGGGCCTGGTGAATCTCGGTGGAGGAACGTCTCTCGGAGCCCTCGCCCACTCGGAGCCTCGCTGGCTTGCGTCAGGAGTTCTCTCTGTGGCTGGGGTCAACCTGCCGGGTGTGGTTGGGACGGACCCCCCCCCGCCCCCCGCTGCCCTTTTCTCCGTAGACCCTGTCTCCCCGAGTGCGTCTCACCTCCCTGAAGTTCATCTGTCTCCTCTGTTGCCTGTGCCTCGTCCAGTGAGGAGGAGCTAGAGCTTCGGGACCAGCGTTTAGGCCCTGGTCCCACCCGAGTCACGTCTGTGTGACGTCAGGGTCCCTTCCTTCTCCCCCACACGGACGTCCCCTTTTCCCAGCCCCAACCTTCCCCCGAGTGCCCGGGCGCCCCTAAAGTGGAGCCACTGTACCTGGGGGTTCCGTCTGCTCTGCGGGTGTTTTAAGGGGCCAGCTGCCCACGTCGTGACATAACGGGAACAAGTCTGCAGCAGGCAAGACCCCCCACCCCTCCGCTCCGGGCCCCCTCTGTGTGGGGAGCACCCACCCTCAGACGGGGTCCGGCTCCCTTCTCTGGCATCGCCCTGGGAGGGGGTCCTCGTCACCCCACAGAGCCCCCCGTGTTGCTGCCCCCTTTCCTGTGAAGCCACCTGTCCCGGCAGCCGCACGGGGGGACCGGTGGGCGCTCTTCCTCTGCCTTTCAGTCATCGTGGCACCGATTGACCCAGAGCACAAGCGCTGGCTGCGGGCCACGGTGTGGGATTGGGATCGATATCACCCCCGTGCTTGCCTCTAAACGGCCCTGTGGATGCTCGGCCGGCAGCACGTCTCTGAGAACGCTCATGTCTGGGTTGTCACCGAGCAGGCTCCCGGCTGCATCCACAGCAGCTGGAATCAATATTCAGACACGCGAAGCCCCACAGTGTCTGGAAATTCTGCTCCTGAGCCGGACCCAGGGAGCCCCTCCTGTGGGCTCTGAGAATGGGGAATACAGAGGGTGAAGGCTAAGAGGACAGAGTGGGGGTCCTGGAAAGGAGGGTTCAGGCAGGCGGCGGGGGGTGTGCCTGGCAAGATATGAGGTCAGGCAGCCATTTACAGGCAGTGGGAGCTATGGAAGATGCTTGAGTGAGAGAGTGACCCAGGAAGTCCCTCCGGTGAAATCGTTGAAGTGTCAGTGTTGGGAAACGGTCAGGAGGAGAGTGGGAGTAGCCGAGAGGAGCCATGAGGCCTCTGGGCATGTTTTCAGAAACCCTCACCTGGGAGAGGGTCTTGGGCAGCTAAGTGTCCAAAGGAACATGGAGGACTCATCCTAGGGTGGGGGACGATAGGCTGGAATTGGGAGATTGGCAGCAGGGGCTGGACAGGTGGCTCAGCGGTGGACTGCTTGCCTAGGATGCATGAGGCCCTGGGTCCCAGTCCTGGTACCCCCAAAACAAACAAAGTGGGAAGCAGAGGCCGTCAGGGGAGGAGGAGGGGCCAGACCACGGGATCTCTTCTAGGACCCGGGGCCAGGACGCTGTCCTGGTGCGTGGACCCAGAGGAAGAGCGGACCTGGGTGTGCAGAAGGGGAGGAGGCTCCCAGCCAGGCCGGAGGAGGAGCACGGCACTGGCCTGGCCTCTCGCGGCCCTCGCGGCCCTGAGGGCTTCTCCCAGAGACTCCTGACCCCCGACACCTGTCAGCCCCTCGGCATCTGCCCCCGGAGGTCAGGCCCCGCATCTTGCAGAGGGAAATGCTGCCGGTCACTGCTGTCCTCTAGGTGCGGGCTGCACTTCAAGGTGGATGGTCTGGGGCCCACCGGCCCGAGGAACGCCATCTCCCCGCATCACCCTTCCTGGGGTGGGGCTTAGAGGAGACCCAGGCTGCAAGCCACGAGAAGGTCCCTAGCACGGCTCCCCCGAGGGCACAGAGCACCAGGGCTTCCCCAGACCCAGGGCTCACGGGCACAGGGAAGAGGGCTGGGGCCAGCGGCCAGCGGCCAGGGGACCTACGTGTTGAGAGGGCTCAGGTCCAGGACACAAGAAGCTCTGCAGGACGCACAGCCGCCCTCGGGGCCTGGGGAAGGGGCCAAGGGCCTCTGGGCACAGAGTAGCTCCGGGGCCCAGCCGGGCAGGGGCTGAGCCGGGCAGGGTGAACCTGGTCCTCCAGCGGCAGCCCAGGAAGGACCTTCCTCATAAGAGTGGTGAGGTTCCAGGGCCTCAGCCCCCCTGGGGGGCAGCAGCAGCGTGGGGCCTCTGCTCCAGTGTCAAAGGGGAATCTGCCCTGGAACAGGGGAGGGGCGGGGAGCTCCAAGGAGAACAGAATGGAGGTCCCCGGAGAGGCACAGCCTCACTACCCGAGGATCAGCCATCCCTGCTCTGACTGGACCCAAAAGAACTGAAAGCCTGTCTTGGGAGACAGGTGCACTCCCGGGTCCACATGGCAGTGTCACCAGAGTGCAAACCACGTGTCCTGGGCAGACGAGTAGACCAACAAACGTGGTCCATCTACACAGCCCACTCTTTTTTTAAAAAAAAATATTTTATAACTTTATCTTATTTATTTACGTTTTCTGCAGTGCCGAGGTGGGAACCCAGCACCTCACCTGTGCGAGGCAAGCGCTGTACATGCAGCCCCAGCCCCAGCCCCATGCAGTGGACGCTTCCTCAACCTAAAAACAAGGACGTCCTGATGCCTGCTGCAATGTGGATGGACCTTGAGGACCCTGTGCCCAGGGACACAAGCCAGGTTCACAGACTTCAGGTAAGTCCCCAGAGCTGACAGGCCTAGAGACAGGGAGGGGGAGGGAGTGGGGCTGGAGGAGGGAGTGGGGTGGAGGGGGGAGTGGGGCTGGAGGGAGGAGTGGGGCTGGAGGGGGAAGTGGGGCTGGAGGGGGGAGTGGGGTGGAGGGGGGAGTGGGGCTGGAGGGGGGAGTGGGGTGGAGGGGGGAGTGGGGCTGGAGGGGGGAGTGGGCTGGAGGGGGGAGTGGGGTGGAGGGGGGAGTGGGGTGGAGGGGGGAGTGGGGCTGGAGGGGGGAGTGGGGCTGGAGGGGGGAGTGGGGCTGGAGGAGGGAGTGGGGTGGAGGGGGGAGTGGGGTGGAGGGGGGAGTGGGCTGGAGGGGGAAGTGGGGTGGAGGGGGGAGTGGGGTGGAGGGGGGAGTGGGGCTCGAGGGGGAAGTGGGGCTGGAGGGGGGAGTGGGGCTGGAGGGGGGAGTGGGGCTGGAGGGGGGAGTGGGGTGGAGGGGGGAGTGGGGTGGAGGGGGGAGTGGGGCTGGAGGGGGGAGTGGGGTGGAGGGGGGAGTGGGGTGGAGGGGGGAGTGGGGTGGAGGGGGAAGTGGGGCTGGAGGGGGGAGTGGGGCTGGAGGGTCGGAGCAGTGTTCACAGTCCCCATCTGGGAAGCTGAGAAGGCTCCAGAGGTGGAGGTGGTGACCATGGCACCTGAGGTGGTGAGGCCCTGTTGGGGCCACTTCAGAGGCCTCAAGGGTCCAGTGTGTGCCCTGAGCAGGGGAGGGGGGTGAGAGGTCATAAGAGGAGACCAGGCTGGAACAGGTGGAGGGGAGATATCCCCTTCCATCCTGCTGGAGAGGCAGGGTACAGGCTCCCGGGCAGAGCAGCTCACCCCTGCCTGGCCATATGCAGAAGTTGGCTTGGTGGCACGGTCCTGCGGGGACCCTGCAGCCCCTCCTCACTACCTGCCCTCTATTCCTGCACTAGGGAGCTTAGAGGCCCACCCTGCAGGCGGGGTGGGGGACAAGGGCGGGTGTGCCACACCTCCACCCAGGGAGGAATGGATGTGCCCCAAGCAGCCCCCCAGATGAATGGAAGCCTTGCTGAGTGCTGCTTGTGGGGCAGGGCGCCCCCCACCTCTGGAGGGGTGGGGGCAGGGGGCTCCCAGGCAGGAGGAGGTCCTGAGCAACCCCGTCTCTGGATCTTTGTTGGCTGCGGACCCTGCTCCAGGCAGCCTGTGACCTCGGAGTCTCCGCTGTAGGTCAGTGCCACAGAGGGACCTCACCCCTGCACAATCTGCCACAGCCCTGGGTTCCCAGGCAGCCCCCTCCCCCACTGGATCCTGGGCTGCAGGAGGGGGGGCTTCCCCCTTTAGGTCTGCCTGGCCCTGGCCAGCTGTCACTCCAGGGCACAAAAGCTGAGACCCCCAGGGAAGGAACCAGAAACCTCTGTGATAGCTAGGGCATGTCCCCAAGCCCAGGGTCCCTGCCCCCAGTGGCACGCTGCTCCACTTCCCTGTCTATCTGGACTCGCTGGGGTCACCAGCAGGTTTGGAGGCCGTTCTTCACCCCGAGGGACATTTCTCCTGGCTTCTGGGGTGGGGGCCTCAGGCTTGTCCTCCAGTATTTGTGAGGCTCGGTGCCTCCCTCAGTTTTCCCGACTCTCCTGCTGCCTGGCCTCTGGCTGCCTCCCCCACTCCCAGGGAGCAGCCACAGCAGGGAGGACGGGACCTGCCAGCACCCCAGGCCTGGAGTCGGAAACCTTCAAGGGTTTGGAATCCCCTTCCAGAAGAGAAGGCAAGCTCAGATGTGGCCCCTCTCCCTGCCCTCCCCATGTCCTGCTGTGCTGACCACTGGCCACTCAGTCAAGAGCAGTGAGGCCTCTGGACCCCAAGCCCATGCCAGTGAGTCGGGGGCACACATGCCCCCCCGGGGGGAGCCGAGACTTACAGCAGCCTCTAGGAGGGGCTCTCACAGGAGTCCACCTGCGAGGGTTGACTGTCCACGGGAAGAGTGTCCACGGGTTCATGTCCACCCCTTACTACCGGAGCTCAAAGGTGGACTCATGTGGTTTCCCCATGGGCAGCAGGGATGTTTCCTTAGGAGGGAGAAAGAAGGAGAGGAAGTGGGGAGAAAGACAAAGGGAGGGAAGGGGAGGAAGGGTGGACGGAGGGAGAGGGCGGGAGGGAGGCAGGGGAGGCTCTCAAAGGCAGCCTTGGGGGCCACCCAGCGTGGAAACCAAGGCACGTTCTCCAGCTTCCAAGGTGGGGCCTGAGCACGCAGCCGGCTGGGCACCGGCTTAGCTGGGGGTGAGTTTATTGAAAACAAGCTTTGGATCAAAGCGGGCAGCTCGGGCACCAGCCACCAGCCGAGATCATCCAGGCTCCGAAGTAATCATAGGGCAAATAAGCCTGTCTAAATGTCACAGGAGCCGCAGCCGAGCGCCGCAGCCTGCAAATGTCAGCCAGCGTGGGGCTCCTGTGGGCCCAGGATTAGCCTAGCACCTGAAGTGCCTGCGCCCACCCCCTCCTGCCCCTGCCCACACCAGGATGGGCGGGCCAGCACCTGGAGGTCTCCAAGAGGGGCTTTCCGCCTGGCTGGGAGGGCCGGAGCTCCTGTTCAATCCCCGGTCCCCATGGGAGGGGTGTGGGGGGTCAGGCTGGAGCAGGGAGGACGGCTGGAGTGGGGTGGACACACATCCAGGTCCAGGGCAGGAGCCCGTAGTGGACAGTGGGCAGCCCCAAGGAGAAGGCTGCTCACAGGGGCCCCGGAGGCACAGTGGTGCTGTTCAGGGGAATAGCTGCCTTTGTCTCAGGCTCTGTCGTGTTCGCCATGTGACTGACCACACCCATCGGTCTCGGAGCCTCATTTCCCCACTTGCATGAGAGGGGAACTATTTGCATGGGGTGTGAGGCTGTTGGTTTGGGGATAGGGGCTATTGGGCCAGCTCCTGGGTCCAAGTGGTCACAGCAGCGACCACCAGAGTGTGGGTGTGGAGGTGGGGCTGGGTCTGAGTCCTCCACTGTGGTGCCTAAGACGGGCAGCTTCCCCACCCGGAGCTTCTCCCCCAGCTCTGGCTTCTCAGGAGCTCAGACAGGACGGAGGAAGGTGTTCCTAAGCTGCCTGGGCGCCCGGAGCCGCACCTCCCAGGAGGGTAATAGCGCTACAGCGGGGACCTCACATTCCCCTGGGGCCGGAAGCCACCCCGTGTGGCCACTGAAGAGTCCACGTGGGGCCAAAGCAGGGGTGAGCTCCCTGGGAGAGGGTCTTCCAGACCCTCAGGGCAGGCAGGTGTGGGAGGGAAGGTCCAGGCTGGAGACAAGACATGAGAAGGGGTCCCCTCTGTCCCCTAAACCAAGCCGAGCTGCCCCCAGGATAGAGGGCAGGAGGGCCCGGTGGACAGCCGGGCTGGAGGGTCTCTGGCCGAGCAGACCCCCTGCCTGGAGGCGTCCAGACTGGCTGCCCAGACTGGTATAGAGGGCTTGGGGGTCATCTTTGTTCTGTTTCCCTGGCCCTGACCAGCGTGTGGCCCCCTTGGTCCCCACTAAACTGCCTCTTGGGTCTCCCTGTCAGACACTGCACATGGAAGCCAGGTCTCCTCCCCCTGGTGGCCCCTGGGGAGGACACTGAGGGGCCCTCCTCCCCTGGTGGGTGAGTGCCCAGTGCTTCCCCAGGCCCTTCCCCCTGGGGCTGTCCTCCTGAGGACCAGCTGCCTGTCCAGGGCCCTGAGGGGTGTGGAGCAGCAAGCCCTCTGTCACCGCATCTTGGCCACCCTGTCTCTGTCAGCGCAGCTTCTCCTGGAGTCCCCCAGTGAGGGGGCAGGAGCTGGGAAGTGGATTCCTTGTGGGGCCTTTGTCCACACCTGTGGATTGGAAGGGGTTGTGGGGCAGGGAAAGTGGAGCACAAGTCACCCCCTGCCACCGTGAGCCCTGAGTGGGCGCCCAGGCTCCCTGCCATGGGCAGGTGACTGCGACCCACACCCGAGCTCTGGTGCTGCTGGGGCTCCGGGGCGACAGTGGTCTTGCAATTAGATGTGATTGCTGTCAAAACACAGCTGCGGGCTGTGAGTGACTAATGGGGCAGAATGTCGCTCTTACTGCTTTTCACCGCTAATTTGTTGGAGGCTGTCAGGAGCCAGTGCAGGCGGTGGTGGGTGGGGGCCGTGGTCTGAATCACCCGTGTGAGGGCACAGCAAGGGCCTGCGCCCTGACACAGCGTGAGGGTTGGGGGGACACAGGAGCTGGGTCACCTGCTTATCACATATCCATTGCTGCTCAGGCCTTTTGAGCCCCTACTGTGTACACATGCACGTGGACACTAATGCACACACACCCACTTGCTAGAGTGCACACGGGTGCAGGCGTGCACTCTCACACAGCACACGTTCACGTGCACACGTGCACAGACCAGATGAAACTGTTCCAACTCAGGGGCTGAGCTGAAGTCTCCTCCAGTCTCCTAGTCAGAGGGTCTCCAGGATCCAGGCGGGCCCCAGGGGCAAGGATGAGGGGACAGTGCTGTCCATCCCTCAGGCCGGAGGGGGCTCAGAGAGGAGGCTGGGCCGAGGGCTGCCTGGGGGAGGGCCCAGGCCTGGCAGGTTGGGTGGGGGGAGTGAAGGCTGGGATGGGGTCTATGGGAGTGAACAGAGTGGGATGCTCCGTCCGTGGGGACCTGGAGGGCTGACCCCAGGCCAGCGGAGTTGTGGTGGGGACTAGGCAGCTTCTGCTCATGCCCTCGCCTCTGCTCTGACTTCCAA
Source organism: Urocitellus parryii (assembly GCF_045843805.1). Classification (NCBI taxonomy): domain Eukaryota; kingdom Metazoa; phylum Chordata; class Mammalia; order Rodentia; family Sciuridae; genus Urocitellus; species Urocitellus parryii. The sequence continues at coordinate 3,348,147 of NC_135534.1, read as the reverse complement.
ATGCCCAATCATCCCTAAGTGCCTGTGATCGACCTCAGGCCTGGTCCCGGCCGTCTTGTCAATACTGCGTCCGCCAGCCCTGCGGCTCCTGCTCCCTCTGTCCGAGGCCTCCTTAGGGCTAATTGCCCTGGCATTTGGTCTGACAGGGACGGGACAGCTGGATCCTGCCCGTGTCTTGGTTCCCCTTCCATCTGGGGGGTGGGGCAGGGGCACCTCCTTAGACTTTGGGAAAGGCCCAGCCTGGACGGCAGGTGCTGGGATGGCGGGGGGAGCTCTCGGCCTTACTGTCCTCTGTTCTCTGGGCTTACTCCTAGGAGTACCAGGGACAGCCCGGGGCAGCATGACATCCTGAGGGCCCCCCAGTCCCAGAGAAGGCACCATCATCTCCCAGGATGTGTGTGTGTCAGTTGGTGGCCCTGCAGGTCTGTGTCCCTGACCCCCAGGCCCCCAGGTGGAGGGACTTCTCTGGAGACCTTGGGTCCCTGGGACTCTAAAGAGTGGGCCTGGTCATGGAGGGCCGTGTGCGTGTGTCTGTCTGTCTGTCTGTGTGCATTGCGGGGTGTGTGTGTACGTGCGAGTCGCACAGATGTGTGTGTCTGCTCAGGTGCTTGCAGGAAGATAAGATGCTGTTGGTTGACAAAGCCCTTCATCCTGGGCGATCCATGGGAGGTGATCTTGGGCCCCAAACATGTGCCCCAAACTGTTTGCACCTGATTTTCAACAGTCTGTCCCAGAGCAGGGGCAGTCCACACTGGGTGCCTGGGTCAGTGTGTCTGGGGCCACGGTGTCCTGGCTGCAGGACCCTAGGGGAGGAGGCCCACGGATGTGCCCATCATGGTCAGCCATGGTTGGGGCTTTCAGGACCACAGGTCGGAAATCTTCCATGGCCAGGGGTCCCAGAGCAGCGCCCTCCTCAGCCCCTTCCCTCTGCAGCTCATCACTGGGCCCCTCAGGGGGGCCTGGGTTTTGGGTGGCCCCAAGTGGGCCAGGCTGTGCAGAGAGGCCCCACGGGCGGGTGAGATCCACGCCCTGCCCTGCCTGGTGGGGCACTGGCACACCGTCATTATGGGCTATTAAGCCTGGCGCTGAAGGAGGCTGTCGAGAACGCTCCGTTTGTCAGAGCCGGCTCAGCGTCCCTAATTGCCACAGCGCTGGGCTCCTGCAATTACTCGGATGACTGAGGGCGGGGCCAGCAGCAGGGGCAGAGGGCTGCATGAAGGAGGGCGCTGGCCGGTGTCTCTCCTCCAACTAACCCACCCCTTTGGAGCCCATCCCACGGGTTCCGTTCCCAGCCCCTTACTCCCTTGGGGACACTGTTCTGGCCCTCGGGCTCTTGGGACCTGAGTTTGGCCTCTGGGAAGCCCCTGTCCAGCCCCATCCTCTTGCAAGTGGGGGGGGGGCACTGGCTGCAGCTTGGTAGATGTCTCCCCTGGCCGTCTGGGTCCTGAGACCCTAGCCCTGGGGATAGTCACCATAGGGCCCAAGAAAACCCAAGTCTTGGGGGCGGGGCACCTGGTCTGGAGACTGGCCATGTGACCAGAGGTCATGTTCTTGAGCCTCAACCCCCACCATGGACAGAATGGTCTGTCTGAAGGTGGGGGGTTAGGACCCCCCAGGGCCCTCACACAGGCTCCGGGGAGGCAGGGTTGACCTCATGCCATTGAGTCCATCATGGAAAGGGACTCTCCACCCTGGGGTGGGGGGCGAGCCTGAGCAGAGGCCCTGGCAGAGGACTTTGGAGAGAGGAACAGGAGCGAGGAGTGACAGCCCCTGTCCTAGGGCCTGGCTCAGCCCAGGAGGGAGGGTGCTGACCAGGGCGGCTCCTGAGAACCTTTGCCAACTAGGGTAGGGGACGGGCACAGCGTAAAGCAGAGGGCAGGGTTAGTCCTGGCCAGGGCAGCAGAGCGGGGCCCTGGCCCTGGAGCCAGCATGGGAGCCAGCCCTGGAGGATGGGTCTTGGGGGAGGGCTTCCAGGGACAGGGACCTGCGGATGGGTGGGCTGTGAGGCCGGAGGCCTGAGTGGGGCAGGAGGCCAGGCATCATGGTCTTCTGAAGGCCACCCAGGGGCCTCCTTGCCCTCAGCTTCTGGTCTGTGCTCTACTCAGGGTGCCCTGGGCCCAGGGAAGGGTCTGGAAAGCACAGTCCTGACCCCACTCCCCACAGAGGTTCCCTGAAAGCTCCACCAGCCCAGGCAGGAAAGCAAATTAAAAAGCAATATTTGTGTCAGTGAAGAGACATTTGCTGAAAGGTTAAATCCACATCCGGCAGGGCGGCCGTGATCCTTCTGCTTGGTGCTTGTTGGTCTGTCGCCTCCTGCTCTGGGCCACCTGAGCACACGGGCCTGGTCGGGGCAGGTCGGGGTGGGACTGAGGACAGACCTGCCTGGACCTGTCTCACTGAGGATTCCCCAGCGGTGCACCGGGGTGGGGGGCAGGCAGCGGATCTCCGGGGCTCCCAGGGGAGCAGGAGAGACTTCTGGAGCTTAGGCAGGACAGGGTGCTGGCAGAGGCCAGGCCACCCCTGGGCCTGGGGGTCAGGGTGTGGATCCTCAGTTGTACCAGGGGGTAGAGCTGGGACAGGGGTGTCTAGGGCAGACCCTTTCAATGCTGGTGGGGCACATGTCCCTGGCCCACTCTGGCCCAACCCTGGACTCCTGCTTCTTGGGGAAAAGTGTCTAGGAGGTGAGACAGGCCTGGGCTGATGCTGGGCACCAGGAGACAGGAGGGAGTTCAAGAGAGCAAGTTCCTGCCCCCAGGGAGTTAGGGAGGAGCAAGGGACAGGGGGGAGCAGAGGAGTGGGCGGTCAATATGGCAAGAAAGAGGAGGCATTGCAGAGGGAATGGCAGCGGGACTGGGTTCTGTGGGTGCATAGGAGCTTGCCAGGAGAAGGGGTATCCCAGCCCAGAGCCTCCTGAGCAGGAGGTTAGAACTGTGGAGGTAGAGCTCAGTGCTATGTACGGGGACCTTCCTGGGCACTGACTGAGCACTGGGCCCCGGAGACAGGGACACACCGAGGGTCACGCTGAGCACTCTGGGGGCAGTCCCAGGGCCTGTTGAAGGAGGGTTGGAGAGGGAGGAGGCCAGCAGCTGTGAAGAACAGAGTGTGGGTTCCTGGAGGGGCAGAGCTGCCCTGGGAGTGGATGGTCACAGGGTATCACCAGGTGGCAGTAGGGGAGAGGGGCCCAGGCTTCAGGATCCTGCTGGGGGTGGCATGCTGGGTGCCCAGGGCCCGCCTGGCCGGTCTTCCTTCTCTTTAACCTGCTGTTTTCAGGGTGGGTGCTGGCCTTTGGCCTCCTGCCTGCCAAGCCAGGGGTGAGGAGGTACTCTGTGCTCTCCCCCAGTGAGAGAGGATGCCCTTCCCAGAAGGCCTGGCTGGGGAGGTGGGGCAGGGGGACGGCAGCCGGGACGAGGTGGGCAGGAGGCCACTGGCGGAGGGTCTTGAGGGTGCCGAGGAAAGCTGGCTCTAGTGCTGTCACCCCAGGGCTGGCCGAAAAAGGGGTGGCCGGTGGGAGCTCCCAGGGGCGGGGTGGGGAGCCCAGGGCCCTCAATGCCCAGGAGGGTGAGCTTCCTGCAAGAGGAGGAGGGGTGGCAGGGACCTAGGGAGGCAGGGGCTGGAGGGGGACGGTGGGGCTGCCACGGTGGGTGGGCCTCCCCTCCTGGCGCACTTGGGGAGGGCTGAATCGGGTGAAGGAGACACTGGAGGGAAGGCCTTCCGGGACATTCCACAGCCTACTGGACCACACCGCAGAGGCAGCACGGGGGCCAAACGGGCAGGCAGGGCTGGGGTCACAGGCAGACGCCAAGCCTGAAGGTTGCCTCTGATGGAAACCTGCCCCTGGGCCTGTGGGAAAATCTGGTAAAGAATCTTCTACGCACCCTGGGTGTGGGGCTGCGGGGACCCCAGCTGTCCCCTGCCCCGGCAGAGCGTGAGCCACCCCTGGTCCATGTGCTGCAGGACTGAGGGTGATTCAGAGGCAGGTGCCTGCGACATGGAGGCAATTAGATCTAATGGGACAGAGCCCTTTCTCCTGCGTCTCCCCGCTCTGCGCCCACCCCTGCCTCCCTCAGGCATAGCAGGCAGCGAGAGGGAGGCGGAGGCGGGAGGTGGGAGGTGGAGGACCCAGAGGGCCTTTGACGTCAGCTCAGCCTTTAAGAGGCCGCCCGTAAGGGCTGCGAGACAGAGTCCTGGACCCCCACGCCACATCATGCCCACACCCAGCGCCACCACGCCGCAGCCCAAGGGCTTCCGAAGGGCCGTCTCAGAGCTGGACGCCAAGCAGGCAGAGGCTATCATGGTAAGGGGAGTGCCTGGACTGTTGGCCAGAGTGCACCGGATGCCCGAGCAGCCGCTGTCTCCCGTGGGTGACGGCAGCCCCTGGCCAGATGGGTGCCCGGGGTTGGTGTGGGTCCAGCCCTGGCAGCCGTCCCTGTTTCCTGGTGTGTGTCTCTGCTGTGTCCTGCTGGACTCTGAGTGGGACAGTGCCTGTCTCCCTGTGCCTGTCTCTCCAGGTTTGTGGTCCCGTTCATTGAATTGGGAAAAAAATCCCCCTTTGGGGTCTTGGGAGGGAACCCCATGACTGCCCTCGGCCAGGGTTGCCAGAGGAGCCCAGAGCAAGCCGCGGCACACACCGAGCCTCTCTGCTCAGCTGCCCGTCAGCAAACCAGCGGCTCACCTGCAGTGGGAGGGGGCCAGGACCCTTCCCAGCCCTGGCGGCAGCTCACAGTGGGGGTCCAGGCAGACAGGGGTGCAGGCCCAGGTTCTGGGTGCCAGTGTGACCTGGCCCTCCCCTCGCTCCACCTGCCCTCCCTCCCCTGCCATGCATCTGCTCCCTGGAGGCCTGGCACCTGGGCACCCAAGAGTCAGGGGGGTGCAAGGCAGATGGCTGGGAAGCCCTGCTGCAGGGGATAGTCTGGGGCTCTCAGCCCACCAGAGGGGCCTTCTGCTCAGCCTGGGGACCAGGAATGATCAGCTCACCCAGGACAGGTTCTGCTCAGAGAACTCAATGTCTCCCAGAAACTTAATCTCCAGGCACTTCTCAGGGAAAGCTGGGTCAAGAGAGCTCGCTTCCAGGTCTCCAGCCAGACTCCCTCTTTCCAGGGATTCCAGGGCCCACCCAACCTCATGGGTTCTTCCCAGGCTGGGACTGTGGCCCTGGTGGTGGCCACAAAACCCACCCCTGAGTCAGGACGAGGCTTCAGAGGGCCTCTGCCCCTCCCTCCATTCCCATCGGGCGGCGGCAGAGCCGCTGAGTGATGAGCTGACGGCTCCCAGTCCAGGCCTGGGCAGGCTGCAGGGGGTCAGACACACTGACCCAGGGATGGTTGGAAGGGACGCGGCCAACAGTGTCTGCACACAGGCAGCGTGCCCTGGAGCAGTGGGTGCTGGAGAACAAGGTGCTGGCCAGGAGAGGGGCCAGGGGGAAGGCTGCAGAGGTGGGGGTCTGACGGGGGAGGCTGGCAAGGCGAGGGGATCACCTGGCTGGGTGCTGGGCTGAGAAGCACCTTGTCCAGATGAGGGTGTGAGGAAGGGCCTGGGCTGAGGAAGGACAGGACCCACATTGGGCAGAGGCTGGGTGCTCCTGCCTGAGCCCAGGACACCTGGCATTGCTTCCTGGGACTCGGCTGCTGACCCTCTGGGGAGCAGGACAGGCAGGTCCTGAGTCCACTTAGAGCCAGTCCTGGGGACAGGTGACACAGAGTCTCTTGAGAGGCCCTCTCACCCTGACTCTGCCGTGGTGTCCAGCACTCTCCAGCCCGGCTGCCTGAGGGCCTGTGGAGCCTGGAGAGGGCGGCCTGGGTCAGCCGACCCCAGCAGAGGCCCGGGTGCCGAGGCGTGCTCCTGGGGTGGCCGTGCAGCCTGACTCGGTCCCCGGGGGTGGGGTCGGTGGGGCTTGAGGAGGAGGAGAGGCACAGGGTCCCTGTCTCCACAGTCCCCACGTTTCATCGGGCGGCGGCAGAGCCTCATCGAGGATGCCCGCAAGGAGCGGGAGGCGGCGGCGGCGGCGGCAGCAGCAGCAGCGGCAGCCTCCTCTGAGCCCGGAGACCCCCTGGAGGCCGTGGCGTTCGAGGAGAAGGATGGGTGGGCCCTGCTGAGCCTGCTCTTCTCCCTGAAGGGCACCAAGCCCTGCTCGCTGTCCCGGGCCGTGAAGGTGTTTGAGGTGAGGGCTGTGGCCAGCCTGTGCCCTGGGGCAGGCTGGGCTCACCACTGCGGGTGTGTGTGGACAGGGCCAAGTGGGAGGTCCCCGAGGGCCACAGAGGTGAGGAGACCATGGCTCCCCTCGACCCCCGACACCCCACAACAGGTGGGATGAGAGGGGCCTCAGTGGGGAAGTGGGGGCACGGACCATGGTGTCCCCCACCTGTCCTTGGAGGCAGTGGCTAAGGTGGTGGCGGATGGCATCACTGTCCTGGTGGGTGACCTGGCTTCCAGGGAAACTCCCCAATGATACGAGAGCCAGCCTCCTTGTCCCCTGGTCCCCCAGAGCTGCTGTGTGGCCCCAGGTCCTACTGCTGGACGCTGAGAGGTGGGTGGGAGGACGCTGCCCCCCAGGCCCCTGAACGCTCAGCCCTCATCCCCAGGGGCCTGAGTCTCAGGTCCTCTGCTTGGTGGGGTCCAGGCCCACCCATCAGCCCTGGGCATGGGGGTCGCTCCGATGAGGCCGCCTGGGAGGCAGTCCTTCCACCAGCAGCCCAGGAGTCAGGCTATCTGGGCATGGCCTGGGGACACACAGGCAAGGTCACTGGGAAGTGGGGTCAAGGTCACAGCTGTGAAGGCTCCTGGGGGGACTTTTAGACAGAAACCAGTTTTCTGGCAAGCCCTGACCAGGGAGTAGGAGCCTCAGAGAAGTCTGGGAGACAGTCTCCTGTGAGTGCCCCCTCCCGGGAGCCCACCCAGCCCCCTCCCCCTCCATCGCTCCGTCTCCCCCCCCCCCCGTCTGCACCTCTGTCTCTACCTGTTTCCATCTCTGTCTCTCCATCTCTGTCTCCATTTCTGTGTCTCTACCCTGTGTCTCCCCATCTCTCTCTACCCTGTGTCTCCCCATCTCTCTCTACCCTGTGTCTCCCCATCTCTGTCTCTACCCCGTGTCTCCCCATCTCTGTCTCTACCCTGTGTCTCCCCATCTCTCTCTACCCCATGTCTCTCCATCTCTGTCTCTACTCTCTGTCTCTCCATCTCTGTCTCTACCCTGTGTCTCTCCATCTCTGTCTCTACCCTGTGTCTCCCCATCTCTCTCTACCCTGTGTCTCTCCATCTCTGTCTCTACCCTGTGTCTCCCCATCTCTCTCTACCCTGTGTCTCCCCATCTCTCTCTACCCCGTGTCTCCCCATCTCTGTCTCTACCCCGTGTCTCCCCATCTCTGTCTCTACCCTGTGTCTCCCCATCTCTCTCTACCCCATGTCTCTCCATCTCTGTCTCTACTCTCTGTCTCTCCATCTCTGTCTCTACCCTGTGTCTCCCCATCTCTCTCTACCCTGTGTCTCTCCATCTCTGTCTCTACCCTGTGTCTCTCCATCTCTGTCTCCCTACTTTCTCTTCTTCCTTTTACTCCTGAAGACATTTGAAGCCAAGATCCATCACCTGGAGACCCGGCCAGCCCAGAGGCCACGGGCAGGGAGCCCTCACCTGGAGTACTTTGTGCGCTTTGAAGTGCCCAGCGGGGACCTGGCGGCCCTACTCAGCTCTGTGCGCCGGGTGTCAGATGACGTGCGCAGTGCCGGGGAGGACAAGGGTGAGGCCAGCTGTCTGTCCTTGGGTACCACCAAATGGCTTTGAGGTGTGAGGGGCCCCTGGCTGCAGCCCTCCCCACTTCTGCCACCTAGTCACATCCAGGCCTGGGGCCTCCTCCAGGACCCTTCCCGTCACAGCCCAGCAGACTCTGCCTGGCAGAAGTCCCCAGGAGAGGATGCATGCAGGGTGAGGGAGTCCGCGGGAGACTGTGCTCACCTGGCCCTCTTGCTCTGTCTTCTCTGAAGTCCCATGGTTCCCAAGGAAGGTGTCGGAGCTGGACAAGTGTCACCACCTGGTCACCAAGTTTGATCCTGACTTGGACTTGGACCATCCGGTGAGCAGGTGCCCAAGTCCTCCTGCCTGGTCGGTGTCCACCCCATTGCCAGTGGGGTGGTTATGAACCCCCCAACTGGCCCCAGACAGCTCTGTCTGCTGGCTGGCTCAGGGGGCGGGGAGGGCAGGCGACTTCCTGACCGGTGCTTGTTCCCGACGCCCTCAGGGCTTCTCGGACCAGGTGTACCGCCAGCGCCGGAAGCTGATCGCCGAGATCGCCTTCCAGTACAAGCAGTAAGGGCCCTGCACCCAGACCCCAGCCAGCCCTGGGGGAGCACCTCGGGTACCCATGTCCTCACCTCGCGGCCACTGTACCTGCCACTTGGGGTCGAGCCCCCAGCCGCTCTGCTCCAGGCTTTGCCCTTGCCTATTTGGCCGTCCACTTTATACTGCTCCAAGGTGGCCACTGGCACTGTCCTCAGATCCCAGCTGAGGACACAGGCACAGAGGCTCAGCAGCCTCCAAGGCCACCCAGGTGGCACAGCCCGGCACACCCTGCCCACCGCCCCCAGGCTTCACTGCACTCCGCCATTTCCCCTCCCCGGGGCAGGGGGCCGTGGCTGACAGCTGACCCCCCAACAGTGGTGAACCCATTCCCCGAGTGGAGTACACAGCCGAGGAGATTGCCACCTGGTGAGACCCCCACAGCTGGCTGGGAACGGGCAGGGCCGGGCACGAGGAGAGCCAGGGAGACGGCTCCTGTGCGTGAGGGCTGCCCCTAGGACACTGTGAGGCAGGGCAGATTAAGGCCAGGTGGAGGAGGGACTTCCAGCCTTGGCCGGGAATATCAGGTTATCTCCAGGGATGTCCTCCCTGCCCCAGGCCCCCTGAACTTCCCAAAGCCAACAGCAAAATCCCCACCCAGTGGCAGAGAGGCCATGGGGAGTGGACGCAGTGGCCACAGGAGGGACTGTGGAGTGGGTCCCCAGGAATGGGCAGAGCCCTGGGGCCGTGGTGGCCTGGTGGGCCCTGAGCTGCGGGGCTTGCAGGAAGGAGGTCTACAGCACCCTGAAGGGCCTGTACGCCACCCACGCCTGCCGCGAGCACCTGGAGGCCTTCCGGCTGCTGGAGCGCTTCAGCGGCTACCGCGAGGACAGCATTCCCCAGCTGGAGGACGTCTCACGCTTCCTGAAGGGTGCGGGCTGGGGGCTGGCCAGGAGGGAGAGGCGGGTCAGTCTGCTGGCCTCCCAAACCCTGACTGTGGTCCCTTGCAGAGCGGACGGGCTTCCAGCTGCGGCCTGTGGCTGGCCTTCTGTCGGCCAGGGACTTCCTGGCCAGCCTGGCCTTCCGTGTGTTCCAGTGCACCCAGTACATCCGCCACGCCTCCTCACCCATGCACTCGCCAGAGCCGTGAGTGACCACCCGGGGCCAGGAGGGCCCGGCATATGCTTCTGAGCCCCTGCATGAGGCCGTGGGGAGGCTCGTGTACAAACAGGGGCAGAGACACCGAGGGGCTGGGGTCCTGAGCCAGCCCTCCGTGGCCAGCCTGGAGGACGGGGCAGGGGCTGGCCTGCCCAGCCAACCCTCCCCTTTTCTCCTGCCCTCACACAGGGACTGCTGTCATGAGCTGCTGGGGCACGTGCCCATGCTGGCTGACCGCACGTTCGCACAGTTCTCCCAGGTGTGTGTGGGCCTCAGCTAGGGCCAGGGGGTGCTGAGGGGCTTGGCCAGGGCCGATGGTCCGGGCACATTCTGCCCCACTGTGTGGGGTGTGTCCAGGGCCCTGCCTGCTGGGTATCCAGACCACCAGGGGAGAAGGGCTCAGGCAGAGCTCAGGTTCAGGCACTGCCCCCTGCTGGCCCACCCAGGCTCAGTGAGCCCAGGGCCCAAGGTGGCTGGAGGGTCTATGCCTTCCGTGTCTGAGGGACCCCAGAAAGGCAGCTGACACCCCACTGCCTGTGCCCTGGGCCCAATGCCAGGCTGAGCCTCTCCACTCCCCACCCCCAGGACATCGGCCTTGCGTCCCTGGGAGCCTCAGATGAGGAAATCGAGAAGCTATCCACGGTGGGTCTCTCCCCTCCAGGGCAGGGAGCGGGAGGCCCGATCCCCTTCTGTCTGTTGCCATGGCCGTGGGCTGCGGCACCAGGGCAGCTGGCTCTGCCCTCCCACAGCTGTACTGGTTCACGGTGGAGTTCGGGCTGTGCAGGCAGAACGGGGAGCTGAAGGCCTACGGCGCAGGGCTGCTGTCCTCCTACGGGGAGCTCCTGGTGAGGCCCCTCCCTGCGGCAGCACAGAGTGGGGCACCAGGCCCCCAGGGGGTGGGCCCTCTCCACCAGGACTTCCTGGCCACACCCTCCTGGGGGGAAAGCTCGTTCCTGGCCAGCCCCACCCCACACTGTCCCCAGGCCTTGGAGGATCCTGGGGGAGAAAGGGTGGGCCCACACCCACAGCTACCAGGGAGTCCGGTCAGGGTTCCTTTGGGCCCTGGGGCGTGGCCAGCGGGGACACCTGTGGCCTCCCTCCAGCACTCCCTGTCTGAGGAGCCTGAGATCCGGGCCTTCGACCCTGAGGCTGCTGCTGTGCAGCCCTATCAAGATCAGACCTACCAGCCCGTCTACTTCGTGTCTGAGAGTTTCAGTGACGCCAAGGACAAGCTCAGGTAGGCCAGGGTGAGGCCCCGTCCGCCCCGGTGCAGCCAGGCCTTCATCTCCCCTGTGTTCAGGGCTCAGCTTTGAACCCATTTCACAGAGGAGAAAAGCGACCCTCAGGCACAGCCTCCCCTCACAGCAGGAGTGCTCTCCCCGAGAAGAACCCCAGGGAATCTGGGAGAGGGAAGCCCGTGGGGTGAGGCTGCCGTGTGGCCAGTCAGGGCCAGGGCCAGGGCCACCTGCTGGGCCGTGGCAGAGGCTGAGCTCTGTGAGGAGGCAGCGTGGGGCCTTCCCAGCCTCCTGCCTGGAGCAGCGGGGGCCTGGGATGGGATGGGGGACACCTCAGGGTGGGACAGGGGGCAGAGGTGGCTGGGGGCTGTGGTGGGGAGCACGGCAGCATGGAGGGATGGGGTACAGTGGCCAGTGGGTCCCAGAGAGGGGAGCAGAGCCTGCAGGCTCATCCTGGACAAGGGTCTGCTCACTTCTCCTCCAGCTGCTCTGTGCCCTGGGGAAGCTGAGGCCAGGGGCTGTGTCCAGCATGGAAGGGACGGCTGAGTCCCATAATAACTTAGGGGCACTCCAGGGCACTGGGTCAGGGCAGGCTTCCCAGTGGAGGAGGCCCTGCTTAGCATTTCTCTTGGCTGAGGACTCCTGGCCCAGGACTGCTTAGAGAAGGTGCCTGGCCCGGACCTCACCGAGCCCTGGAGGAGGCCTCAGTTGCTTTGAGGGCTCAACCAGGACTTCCTGGGTCAAACCCTCTTTGGGGGAAAGCTCATCCCTGGCCAGCCCCTACACTGTCCCGGGATGTTCCAGAGGCAGCAGACCCTGCCCCTGGCTGCCCAGCCCGCCACACCTCCAGGTGCTTACCAGGTGACTGAGGGTCCACCCACCTCTGACTTCCCTCCCCAGGGGCTATGCCTCTCGAATCCAGCGCCCCTTCTCTGTGAAGTTTGACCCATACACGATGGCCATCGATGTGCTGGACAGTCCCCATACCATCCGTCGCTCGCTGGAGGGTGTCCAGGATGAGCTGCACACCCTGACCCAGGCATTGAGTGCCATCAGCTAGGTGCATGGTGCATGACCCACGGCCTCAGCAGGCCTGCCCTGGAGTCTCCTGGTCCCTTCAGTCTCTCCCAGCTCCTGCCCTGTCCCTGAGCTCAGGCCCACATAGGGGCTGGGTCTTGACCACCCAGAACCCACCCCCCGTCACCCCGGCTCCCTGCTGACCCACCTGCTCCTTCTCAGCTCCATGACTGGTGAATGTCCTGTGAGGAGGTCCTGTCTTGCTGCCACCACCTGTGCTCCAAGGCCCAGAGGCGGCCTTGCTTGTCACCTTGCCCCTAATGCCGTCTGCATCCTGCTCATCATCCCAATAAAGGAAAGGTCTCTCTGTGCTGCCTTGCCTCTGTGTCCCTGGCCTTGCTGGAGAGTCCCTCCTATGTTCCTCCTGGTCTAGCTCAACTTCCCTGGGGACCCCAGGCCAGGCAGGACAACCCTGGCCTCATTTCCCTGACCACCCAAAGGCCTCTTTGATTTCCAAGCTCCCTGGCAGCCCTAGGAGGGTTGAATAAGGCCCTGGATGAGTTGCTCCACCTCCAAGAGGTGGCAGCGAAGGTGGGGACCAGGAGGTAGGAGAAGGAAGTCCCTGGGCCCAGGAAGGAAGCAGGAACCACAGCTTGAGTGGTCCCTGGTACGGGGCTGCAGACCAGACCCTCTTTGCCTGTGTGGGAGTTCTCGCCCTGGAGAACAACCAGGCACAGGGAGAGAGGGAGAGGGGTCCCCCATCCCTGAGAAAGGAGTCCCCTCACCACAGAGCAGGACCCTGGAGCTAAGAGGAGACTCCATGGTGTCCCCAAAATGCGTGCCGACGGGAAGGGTGTAGCTGGACTGCTCGAGGCACACCCTCCCAGCCTCAGTCTCCACAAAGGCGGTGGCCTGTGGGCTCTGGGATGCCCCCCACCAACCCAGGAGGCCTGGGCCTTGCCTGCAGCTAGAGGCCCATTATCCTCCAGGCCAAGCCAGCCAGGCCCCATCCCACCCCACTTCTGTCCTGGCAGAGTGCAGGCCAGGCCTTCCTGTAGGTGGCCTGCTCCATGCTTCCTATGGGGCGGCAGGGGACACCAGCGAGTCTTCAAGTCTCTGCTCACTTCCTCCAGGTGCCTGGGAAGCCCCGCTCACCCTTAGAGCCCTCCTGGAAAGCTCTCCCCAGCCCTCCCTGGCTGTTCCCAGTCAGCTGCCCCTTCAGTACTGACTCTGTGTCCAACCATGTCCCTGGAGCCCGAGGGGAGTACGCAACAATTTCCAAAAGACTGCAAGGACAATTAGACACTGGGGGAAACCTTAGGCTCCCAACAGACCCAGGGAAGGAAATGAGCCCCACTGATGTCCCGGGAAGGCTCTGAGGCCCAGTGAGACGCTGGGGAAAGCCCTAAGCCCTCCTCAAACTCGGGGGGTCAGGGGACGGGGAGTCCCACCTAGACCCTGGGAGAGCATGAGTTCATTTGAATCTGGAGAAGACTTGGAGCCCCCTGAGGACTGTGGAAAGACCCTGGATAGGCCAACAGCCCCTTGAAACACTGGGGCAGACCCTAAGTCTCATGGAGACCATGGAAAAGGCCTGAAATCTCATGGTCACCAGGGGCAAGCCGTTGAGTACCAATGAGACCTGGGCCTTGGTTACCAGCCCCACTGGAATTCTGGGGAAGGTAGAACCCAGGTGAGACACTGAGAACTTGTGAAAGGCCATGAAAGCCACTTGGACCCCAGGGAAGGCCCCGGGACCCACTAAGACCCTGGGGAAGGCCCTGGGCACAACTGTGACCTGGGGAGTGGGGCTGAGCTCCACTGAGAACCTGGGAAAAGCACCGTGACTCACTGAAACAACTGTGGAGGCCCTGAATGCAGTGGATCCTGGAAGAAGTCCCTGTACCCCACTGAGACCTGCAGAAAACACATGAGCCCCACTGAGACTCCAGGAGTAGCACAGAGCCCCACGGAGACGGCGAAGGCTCTGAGCCCTCTTGGGAACCTGTGAAAGACCCCGAGTACCAGTGCGGTGTTAGTGAAGTCCTGAGTACCACTGAGACTTCACGTGGATCCCCGAGCCACATGAGAACATCTGAAAGAATCTCAGCACCACTGAGCCCCCAGAGATCATGGGGAAGACCCTGGTTACCACTGAGACTCTCAGGGTGGCACTGAGCCCACTGAGACCCTGGGGAAGACCCTGAGCCCCAGTCAGACCCTGGGGAATCTCCTGAACACCATTAAGAACCTGAGAATCCCTGAGACACTATGGAAGGCTCTGAGCCCCAGAGACACTGAGTAAAAATTCCAGCCCCCATGAGATCCTATAGATTTTAGCCCTGAGCCCCACTGAAACTCTGGGGGAATTTGTCACCTTCACTGGGATCCGGGGAAAGGCTGTGAGTTTCACTGAGGCCCCAGGTAAGGCCCTGAATCCAGCTAAGCCCTTGGGGCTGTCTTTGAGCCCCACTGAGACTCTGGGTCTATCACTGACCTCTCCTGAATCTCTGAGGAAGGGCTTGATACAAGGTAGACACCCACCAATATCATGAGACCCACAGAGACACTGAAGACTCTGAGCCCCACCGAGAACCTGGGGAAGGCCCTAAGTCCTTCTGAGAACACCTAAAAGATTCTGAGCCCTAATGAGAGTCTGGAGGTAACACTGAGCCCCACTGAGTCTCTGGAAAAGGCCATGAAGCTAGAGGGAACTTAGGGAAAGACCTGAGCCCCAGTCTCAGGTCTTAGGGAAAGACCTGAGCCCCGGGGAAGGACCTGATTCCACTGAGAGACCCACAGAGATCAGGAAGAGTTTGGGTCATGTCCTGAATCCCTCTAATCTCTGGGGAAGATGGTGAGTCCCATTGAGACCCTGGGAAGGCCCTGTTCCCAGGGGAAGACTGTGAGATTCATTGAGACCCAGGACAAGGCCCTTAGCCCCATGTAGAACCTGGAAACTGTCACTGAGAATCTGGGGAAGACCCTGAATCCACTGAGACCATAAAAAAGGCACTGAATATGCTGGAACCCTGCGGAAGTCCCTGCGCTTGGACAGAGACTCAGTTAAGGGCCCCCATCACCACAGAGACACCAGGTAAGAATCCAAGCCCCACTGAGAATCTGTGGACAGCCCTGAGTCCCACTGAAACTCTGGGTAAACCCTGAGACTCAAGGCCTCAACTCCATGGAGAGACTTAGGTAGTCCCTGAGTCTCAGTGAGACCCCGAGAAGTCCTTGAGCCCCCACTGAGACTCTGGACCTGTACCCGAGCCCCATGAGAACCTCAGTAAACTCTGGGTAGGGCACTGAGCCCAGTAAGACACAGGGAAGGTCCTGATACAAGGTAGACACCCCCAAAGACCATGAGACACCAGGAGGCCTTGGAGAGGTCTCTTAACCCCACTCTGGGAAAGACCTTGAGCCCTAGTGAGACCCTGGGAAAAACCCTAAGCCAGAAAGAGACCCTAGGAAAGGCCCAGAGGCCCACTGAGAACTTGGAAAAGACCCTGTTGAAAGTTCTGAGCTCCTCGGAGACCCTAGTGAAAGCCCTGTTCTCATAGAGGTATGGTGGTGAATCTGATCCCAGAGAGATCCCTGGGAAAACCCTTGACCCACTAGGAAACTATGAGAGAGACCATGAGCTCCCCTGAGAGCTGGTGTTTGGCCCCAAGCCCCACTGAGAACACCTGGAATGGCCTGAGCTCACTGAGACAGTGGGCAGAGAAGTGGGCCCCACAGAGACTCCGAGGAAGTCCCTGAACCCAGTCGGTCCCTTGAGAAACACCTCAGCCCCCTGAGACCTGGAGAGGCCCTAATGACAACTTAAATGCTGGACAAGGCTCTGAGAACTACTGAGATCCTGGGGAAGGCCCTGAGCCCCAAGGATACTCTGGGGGAAAGGTTCTGATCCCTACTGAGACCCTAGAAAATGCCCCCATCTCCTATGCACACTTGGGGAACCTGACTGAGGCCCCCCCGGGAAGGCTGTGAGATCCACCGAGAAACTGGGGAAGGTGCTGAGCCCCGTAAACACGGGGTAAGGCAATAAGCACCAGTGCGTCCCTGGGAATGCTCTGAGCTCCCTGAGAACTGGACAAGGCCCTGGGATTCACTGAATTCCTCTTGTAGGCCCTGAACCCAGTTTGTACTTGGGGAAGTTTCTGAGTCCCACCGAGGCTCTGGGAAAACCACGGGTAGACCTTGAGACAAGCTGAGATCCTGGGTGGGCTATGAATCCCACTCAATCTCCAGGCCAGGCCTGAGGCCCATCAAGAATGTGGGGAATGGTCTGAAACCACTGAGGCACAGGGAATTTTTATCCCACTGAGTGCTCGGGGAAAGCAGTAAGAATACTAAAATTTGAGAAATACCCTGTGCCTGACTGTGACCCTGGGAAAGACCCTGGATCCCACTGAGACCAAGGTCCTCATCCCCACTAGAAAACTTGGAAATACCATCAGCCCAGTGGCTTTCCTGGAAAACATGGAGACTCAGTGAGGCACTGGGATATGTTCTGAACACAATTTAGACCCAAGTGAAGGCCATGGAGCCGCTGAGACTCTACTGAAAGCCATTACCCTCACAGAAACACTGAGGAAAATTCTGATCCCCACTAAGATTCTGTAGACAGCCCTGAGACCCAGTGAAATTCTGGGGAAGGTCTGAATCCAACAGCACGCCATGGAAGGTTCTGATCCCCAGCTAGGCCCTAGGTAAAGCCTGAGCACATATACCACCTGGGGGAAGGTCCTGAGCCTGGCAGGTACACTGGAAAGACCCCGAGGTTCACGAAGAACCCGGGGTAGGCCCTGAACACCCCTGTAACCCTGGGAAAATCCCCGAGCCCCAGTAAAACTCTGGGGAAGGCTCTGAGGATCAAGGTGACCCTGGGAACGGTGCTGAGCTCCACTGAGGACTGGGAAGGGCCCTCAGATTCACCCGTGCAGGTCCTCCACCCCGTGCGCACTAGAGGACGTTTCTGAGCTCCACTGAAATACTGGAACGGCACCGAGACACTGTGAAAAGCCCTGAGACAAACTGAGACCCCAGGATGTCCGTGAGTCCCACCGAGTCCCCAGGCAAGTGCCTGAGATCCCATGAAAACCCTGGGACCGTTCTGAAATCAATCTACCAAGACCCCGAGAGCGTCCAAGAGCTCCACTGAGACACTCCTCAGGAGAGTGATGGATTCATTTAGAGTCTGGGAAAATCCCTGAGCACTACCTGGCTTCTGAGGAAGGCCCAGAAGCCTGGAGAACCACTGTGACACTAGGATGATGTGAGCATCGCTCAGGTGTGACACTGCCTGCCTAGGAATGGCCCTGGGCTCCACTGTATGCCTACGAAGCCCATGAAACCACTCAGACTTGGGGAAGAACCTAAGCACCACTGTGACCCTGGACAGGCCTGAGCGTCAACATGACCAGGAGAGAGGCCCTGAGAAGGCCCCGAGGACAACTGTGACACTGGGGATGGTGTCAGAAACACCGAGACCCAAGGGCCTGATCTCCACTGAGACCCTGTGGAAGACCCCGAGCCTCATTAAATCTCAGGGGGAGGCCCTGAGCAGCACTGTGACCCTAAGAATGACGCTGAGTCCCACCGAGGGCCTAGTGTGTGAAATAGAAAGTCCAGTGGTTCATTTTCAGAGTATGGTATTAAGCCTTAGTTGAGATGTCAGACCCAATCATAGGCATTTTGAGCTTCCCAGCTTATGTCTGAGCATAGCCATTTACACCATAGCCTTCCCCAACTTTAAAATCAGCCAGCCACGTAGATGGTGACTCTAAGCTCCTCTATCAGAGCGGAGACAGTGCTGCACTGGGGATAAAAGCAGGTGAACCGCCCACCCAAGTCTGCATCTGTCCATCACGTAGGAGCTCACAGGGACTTCCTCCTCAGAGGAAGGCCAAGGCCTCAGAGTGAGGTGAGACCCACAGTCCCTGGGGCTGACCTCAAACCCCATAACAAAACCTGATTTGTAGCCCAGGGAGAGAGCCCTAGCAAGTGCCAAGGTGCCTAGGTAACGCCAGGCACAGACCAAAGTAGAAAAACCTATTCTGGAGAAAGAAGTACTTCCTTGGGGTGGGGACATCCAGAGGTCATGTGAGTGTGACTGAGATGTGAGAGCCAGAAACTTCCCCAAAGGGTAGTGGAACCTCTATTCAGAAACATGAGACTTCACCCAGGACAGTGGGATGGGGGCGTGGGGGGTGGGAGAGCAAGAGACCACCTGTGGGAGGTTTGACCCTCTAGGA
Organism: Urocitellus parryii; assembly: GCF_045843805.1. Taxonomy (NCBI): domain Eukaryota; kingdom Metazoa; phylum Chordata; class Mammalia; order Rodentia; family Sciuridae; genus Urocitellus; species Urocitellus parryii. Next base: position 3,330,211 of record NC_135534.1, on the reverse strand, counting down.
AAACAACTCCAGTCTAGAGAAGAGGGAGCCATCAGGGGAAAAGACACTGAATTCCCCAGATAGCCCTCATTGGAGAGATAATCTTAGGACAAAAAGGGGAAGAAACCAAAGACAATGACACGCTGCTGTTTTATGTGCACTCATTGAGTATGCAGAGAGTTTGGGGTGTACAGAAATCTCCCGGGAAAATTCTAGGCCTAGTTCATGGAAGGATAGTGGAAAGTACAGGCCATTCCCAGGTCTGGGCCATATTGTAAGAATCTGTGATAGGCTCTGTTTTCATTTCTAAAGGGTTAAATCTAATAGTTCTTTTACCTCCTACCTGTAGGAATTTAAAACTCAGTAAAAAGCTACAAATCCTTGTCTCCTGTCTGTTCTATGTTTATCCATGCATACCTGAGTCTTGTATGTTGTGTCTACATATATGCATATGTCTATATTGTTTTCATGGTGTCAAAATTAGCATCTAGATAAATGAGCACTTATAAATTAAACAAACACCAGGGTGGATCCAAATGCCTTTCAGTTCACATGACTTAAATTGGTTAAATGGATACAAATAAAGATATCTTTATGATTATTCACCCACAGGTTTTCTAGGTAGCAAACCAATCAAGAGAGCATTAATTTCTATAAATTATTTAAAGGGCAATGTCTATTGCTTCCAAGTACTTTTCTTTGGCAGGAGTTACTGACTTAGAGTATTAACTAGACTTGTTTGATGTCTTGGTTTTCATGGGTAACCTAAGTTAGAAATGGTAAATTCATTTTTATCCAAATGGGATTCATCTTCCTAAATGTATTTGTTAGAATAGATTAATTTGCAAAGTTAAGATACTTAAAAATCAACTAAGTATAAAAATCAATATTCTTGGCTTCTTGAGTTATGTAAGGTAACATTTATTAAATGAATTTTTATAAATTGGTAAATGAAAAAACAATGTTTAAAATTGCTTGTTTCTGGATCTTAACCTAAAAGCAAGATTACTGAAAGTTACGATTTTAACAGGCATGATTCTGTATGCAAACAGCACAGAAAGTTTCAGCTCTACTTTGATTAAAATACTATGAAAAGAGTAAAGCATTTCATCTTATTAAAAAGGAGTGATTCAGAATTTCATGAGGATTGCTTCAGAATGTCAATTTAAGACAGACTCAGTGTGAGAACGGAAAGTTCAGTGAGCTGTTTTCAGAATATGATATTTAGCTGTAAATGTAAAATGACTTGGGATGTGAGAGAGGCAGTGGAGGGGAAATTGGCAAGCAGGTGACAGTGGGGTAAGAGTCACAGCCCCTGACAGAGAGGGGTGAGAAGGAAGGGGCCCATCTGACCACCAGAGGTAAACTGTGCACATGCCAAAGGGTCCTCAAGCCAGGGCGACTTTTCCACCACAGGAGAACCAAAGGAGGTGGGGACCACTTAAGGTCAATTTCTTTAAATAGCCCAACAGGAGACAGTAAGATCTTGGGGACATTCTGGAAGATTGTACACCCCCTTGCACTCAGCCAAAGAGGAACAGAGGAGGGATATTGTGCTCTAGAGGATAGAATGCTGGTTGTACCCAATTGGTGTGTCCCTGACCTATAGGCACCCAATCGTTCAAGACCGTTATTAAAGTAAAGCCTCACATTTGCTGTTACCCTGTGTCTCAGCCCATTCTTTGGGCTTGAACAGGTAAGGGTCTTTCTCACCGTCAGCAACTGATATAAGAAAATAACAGGTTTGCCTGGGTTTATGGCACACTAGAATGCATTTATGCCCTTTGACGTATCAAACATAGATGGGATACAATTTCTCATCTTTCTGAGTGTACATGTTGCAGAATCATATTGGCCATGCAGTCACATACATTCATAGAGTAATAATGTCTGTGTCATTCTACTCTCCTTCCTAGTCCCACATCCCCTCTCTTCCCTCCTATCACTTCCCTCTACCTAATCTAACATAACGCTATTCTTCCCTAGTACCCCTGCCTTATTGTGAATTAGCATCCACATATTAGAGAAAACATTCGGCCTTTGGTTTTGTGGGATTGGCTTATTTTGCTTAACATGATATTTTCCAACTCCAACCATTTATTGGCAAATGCCATAATTTTAAAATTATGTATTATTCCATTAAGTATTCCATTGAGTATGTATACCACATATTCTTTATTCATTTATCTACTAAGGGACACCTAGGTTGGTTCCATATTCTAGATACTGTGAATTGAACTCCTATAAACATTGATGTGGCTGTGTCACTATAGTATGCTGATTTTAAGCCCTTTGGGTTTAAACCAAGGAGTGGAATAGCTGGATCAAATGGTGGTTCCATTCCCAGTTTCTGAGGAATCTCCATACTGCTTTCCATAGTGGTCATACCAATTTGCAGTCCCACCAGCAATGTATGAGTGTACCTTTGTCCCCATATCCTCACCAACATTAATTGTTACCTGTGTTCTTGATGATTGCCATTCTGACAAGAGATAAAATCTTTGAGTAGTTTTGATTTGCATTTCTGTAATTACTAGAGATGTTGAACACTTTTTCATATATTTGTTCATCAGTTGTATTTCTTCTTCTGTGAACTGTCTGTTTAGTTCCTTAGCCCTTTATTGATTGGGTTATTTGTTTTTCTGGTGTTAAGTTTTTTTGAATTCTTTATATATCCTAGAGATTAATGCTTTACTGGAGGTGCATGTGGTGAAGATTTTCTCCCAATCTGTAGGCTCTCTCCTCACTTTACTAATCATTTCCTTTGCAGAGAAAAAAGCTTTTAAATTTGAATCCATCCCATTTATTAATTCTTGATTTTTACTTTTTGTGTTTTAGGAACACAGGGTCTCTGTTCTAGTGCCTAAGTCTTTGATCCACTTTGAGTTGAGTTTGGTGCAGGGTGAGAGACAGAGGTTTAATTTCATTTTGCTACTGTGGGAGGCCGTCGCGCTATGTGACCAGCATTTTCCTTTCCTGATTGGTGAGGCTCTGTTGGGCACTTCCCATGATCTGGCCACATCAAAGTGGCTGTAGAAGGTGGCCCCAATCTTGAAAGTCATAAAAATGTAGCAGAATGTGTCTTCATGTGTAGGCGTGTCTTTCTGCAGCCCCATGGGTGGAGCTATGCTCACCTGTTCCTTTGTGATATTAACGCTTGTCCTGTTTGGGATACAGCATTCCATGGAAACGCCCTTTGTGTGTCCCCTTCTCTTGCTCTGCCTTTGGGTGTGGCCTTCCTAGATGTCAGTCAACCTGCTGAGAGTGGACCTAGACTCAACCCCCTGAAACCTGACCCCTTGCCTCATTTGAGTGGCTTCTCCTCAATAAAAGGGGTCAGTGCTCTCTCTCTCTCTCTCTCTCTCTCTCTCTCTCTCTCTCTCTCTTTCTGTGGACCCTTAATGTCAGAGGAGCCATCACGGGACCTCCAAAGAAAAAGGCTATTTTGCGCAGCCCAGTTCCCCTGGTGTGACCCTGTGTGTTTTAGTCGCCGGGAATGCGACATGCTACATAGGGATTTCCAGTTTTGCCAGCACCATTTGTTGAATAGGCTATCTTTTCTCCAGTAAATGTTTCTGGCACCTTAGTCTAGTATGACATAATCATATTTAAATGCATTCTACTGTCATGTTTAACTAATTAAAACAAAAAAAATTTAAAAGAAAAGAAAGTAATAGGTATGGAAATATATTTCAGTATGGAAAATTAAAAGGGAAAATAAATGTTTCAGTATTTTTGTATGGTAAACAAGTTGTGGGGTGTCTAAGTTGCAAGAGGTCTGTGGAAGGAAAATCTCAAAAAATTCATGTATATTATTAGTAATCAAAGTTATTTAAGGGCTTTTTATCTAAGGTCAACCTTTAATATGCTAATTCATTATGTTTATAAACAATTAAAAATTCTTAAAACATTGATCTGGTCTTATTTCTTATTTGTCAAGATAATTTTTTGTTTCTGCTAGGTTTTATTAGGAAAACTAAGTCTCAAGGGGATTAACATTTGTACCTGTTTTAAAGTCTTTTAAATGATTACTTTGAAACTGGTTAAGTAAACAACTATTATGAATACATCTGAGAGCTGTTTGAGCCTTGTCTAAGTTTTAATGTAAAAGTTAAACTTAGTGACCCTAGCCATAACTGGCTTCTCTGTTTGTCAGATGAATTCAGGTTCTTCAAGTGTACAACCTTTTAAAATTTAAAGCTTAGGAGAGCATATTACCAAATTGGTGTTCTACAAAATAAAATTGTCTGTAGCATTAGTTGCCTTTAGGTTTATATAGAAATAATCAAGTTGGTGGGTATTTATGTCATGTATTGTAACTGGATAAAAGTAACTTGTTATTAATACGTCATACAAATAATTTTGTGTTACTCTTGACTGTGAGATGGAAATTTAAGTGTATTTTTGGAAGATAATAAGGAGAGTCTGATTTGTTTAAGTTAAGAGCTCTCTTGGCCTTTATGTTTAATTCATGCTTCATTTTTAATGTTGTATTTTGTTAACTGATATTCACATAGATTCAGAAATAACACATGAGAACATTGTGAAATAATATTTAAGAAAGGGGCAAAGATCAGAAGTAGAGCACTTTGGCCAGGCGTGGTGGCACATGCCTATAATCCCAGTGGCTTGGGAGGCTGAGACAGGAGGAGTGCAAGTTCAAAGCCAGCCTCAGCAAAAGTGAGGTATTAAGCAACTCAGTGAGACCCTGTCTCTAAATAAAAATACAAAATAGGGCTGAGGATGTGGCTCAGTGGTAGAGTGCCCCTGAGTTCAACCCCCAGCACCCCCTCTCCCCAAAAAAGAAAGAAAAAAGAAATAGAGCACTTTACCTAAGATTTGTCAAGAACCCAACCTAACTGAAATAAGATTCTGCCTCTCACCTTATTTCATATGAGAATGGCTCCAAAGTATTCTAGAATTAAGCTCATTTAAAGTTTGTTCAAAAGATTTTTTTTTATTGCAAAGGTTACTGTGATCTCAAACAGAGGATATAATATATAGCTAAGTAAAGGTCTGGTTTATAAAAATTATTTTTTCTTGGTTCATAGCTATTATACAAACTGAATGTGTTTGTGATCTTGTTAACTTCCTTTTGTATTTTCCTTGTAAACTTTATAACTCTTCCTGGTTAGTGTTTTGTAGAAGCACTGCTTCTAATAGAACAACCAGAATTAATTTGAAACAATAAGCCATCATCTATAGGACAGATAAGATGTAATGCTGACTTCCAATTCTAATACTGACCCCAACAAATTATAGATACTAAAGTTAAAGCCCAGAACTCCTACTTCAAGATTGGTGAAAATGACCTGCTAGATGTTTAAAACCAAAACGTGGAGACAAAGGAAAGTAATAAAATGGCCAAGGAAAAAAATGTCAATATTTTGGTCCTTGTCCTCTAAGGTCAGCCAGGATCCAGGGAACAACAGGATATCTCTGAGGGCCCTGCAACTCCGGTGAGTCACCTGACTTCTCAATCAGGGGTGTTGAGAGGACCCTAGAGAACAGGAAGTGAACCAGTGCACACTCTGCAAAGAGAAGGGCCACTGGAGAGGATAACGGGAAGCCACATGGGGTCAGGGAGACCTTGATCCATCCTGGTAGATGGCACAACTGCTAGAGAAAAAGCTAAAGGAGCCGAGAGAGGGTTCCCACATGTCCCCAAGAGTGATCCCTGACAAATCCCGGCTGACCCTAACAGTAAATAGGAAAAAGGTCGATTTTGACCAACTTGGTCTTAAACACCTGGCAGGAGAGTATAACCAAATCACAACCAAACATGGGCATTTAAAAGATAGGATAATCATTCTTTTATTGTCAATATAGATGTACTTTTGTGTCAGTTCTCCCGAAAGTAAGTAAAACTGAGAGGTTATAAAGGAAGTGTTTTTATACAGGAGTGCCTGATAAATATCACAGAAAGCTCTGTCAGTCAAAGATTGTTCTGAGTCAATGTGAAACTACAAACCTTCCTAACCTCCTGCACAAGTGAACTTGATCTGTCTGCTGGTTTTACCCTTTTCCTGGAGTGATGATTATGAACTGCTGCTCAGGCTCCTCCTTTGGAGTCTGCAATTCATCACTTCCATCTGGTGACTTGGTTTTAATCCAAACCTGGAAAGAATATAAGCTTAAACCGAGCTGAAGAAGAACCCTACCAATTGCTCCTAACCACCAGGATGGTTATCCAAACAGCAAAAAGAGGGAGAGCATGTTACCATGGGTGGTTTCCACCTCAAAAGTTTAATGTGTCTAGAATGAATGGCAGTACCAAAGGGTACAGGAAAACAGATGAAAATAAAATCAAAAGGTATAAAAAGAAAAAGGAGGGAGGACTTGTGAAAAATAGGAAGTCTGTGGTCCATTTTCAGAATATAGTGTTTAGCCTTCATTGATCCCATTGATACAATTGTAACAATGTTGAGCTTCCCAAACTGTATCCAGGTATAGCCATTTTAACTGAAGAGAGTCCCTTTGCCCTCCCTAACGTTAGAATCATCCAACCCCGTAGATTGTAAACCTGAGCACCTCCTATCAGAGGAGCAGGCAGTGTGGCTTTAGGGGTAAAACAGGTGGGCCGCCCGCCCAGTTTGCTTGCTGGTCAGACCTTGCCTGGCCGCATGCCCTTTCCCTGAAGTGAAGTTGGCCTTGTTGATCAGCTTCTGAGCACGTGTTGGCTTCCGTGTGGTTCCCTAGAGTCTCTGTCACGAGGACGGACATGTGAACCTTAAGTCTTTGGGGAAGACTGGGAGCACCACGGCGACCCTGGAAGAGGACCAAGCATCCGTAAGCCTGCGGGGAGGCCCTGAGCAGCACTAACCCTGGGGAAGGCTGTGAACCTCAGTGTGATGCTGGGGAAGGCCTTGAACATGCATGTGACCCTGGGAATGGCACTGGGCTCCTCTGAGAATCTGGGCATAACCCTGAGAGAGGGAGGAAGATCCCTGAGACCAACGGAGACCCTGCGTGACCATGAGTCCCACTCAGCCCCCAGGCCAGGTCCTGAGTCCCATTTGATACTCTCCAGAAACCACTGAGACCCTGGGAAAGTCTAGGAGCTCCACTGAGTGCCTGGGGGGAAAATAAGTTAATAAAACCCAGAGAAGGGCCTCGACGAGACTGTGACTCTGAGGAAGGCTCTGAACCCCACAGGGACCCTCAGCAGGGCCTCAGCTCCACTAAACTCCTGGGAAAGCATCAGCCCCACGGGTAACCAGGAAAAGCACAGAGTCTCCGTGGACAGAGGAGGGCCCAGAACCATGTGAGAACACAGTGAATGCCCTAAGCCCCACTGGCACTCTCTCAGACACCCAGAGACAGTGGGGGAATCTTCTCAGCACACAAAAAGCAGAGGACTACCCCAAGCCCCGAAGAAATTTCAGGAATGTCCCTAAACCCCATTGAAACTCTTGGAAAGGCCATGAGCCACACTGACGACCTAGTAAAGCTCTGAAACAAAATGAGACGCTGAGAAAAGTCCCGAACCCCATTTTGATTTCAGCAAAGGCCCCGAAGCCCAGTGAGACTCTAGTGTAGGAATTTAGCCTCAAAGAAACACTGGGGGAAGGAAATGTGAACCCCTCTAAGGTATGGTGGACAGCGGTGAGGCCCACTGAAATTCTGTGGAAGAACCTTCACACCAGTGACAGCCTGGGGAGGGACCTGGGAAAAACTGGAACCTTTGGAAAGGCCCTCAGCCCATCTCAGAGAGTGGGGAAGGCCCTGAGCACAACCATCACACTGATGATGGCCCTGAGGTCCACTGAGACACCGGGCAAGGCGTTGAGCCCCAGGGAGAGTCTGTGGAAGGCCCGGAGCACCACTGTGACTCGGAATGGCACTGAGGACCTCTGAGAGCCTGGGAGGAACAAAAGATTACCAAGACTCTGGGGGACCCTGCATACCACTGTGATCGTGTGGAAGGTTCTGAGCCTCAGTAAGACTGAGCTCCACCAAGACCCTGGGAAAGACTCTTAGCTCCACTAAAATCCTGTGAAAGGCCATGATCCCCAGAGAAGCCCTGATGAGCAATGAGGCACTGAGAAAAACCCTGGACCCCAGTTGGAACGCAGCGCGGGCTGGAACCCCGCCGACCTGTAGCGAAGGCCTTCATCCTGCCAGAAACCCTGGGGAAGAACATGAGAACCACCAGGATTCTGCAGAGAGCCCTGTGACCCACTCAAATCCCTGAAAAGGCTCTAAGCCCCATTGACACCTGGTGAAAGCCATGGACTCTGGTGTCTTTGGGGGGGGGTTCTGAGACACGCTGAGGCTCTGGGAATAGTACGGAACCACACGGGGGAAATCGGGAAGGAGCTGGGCAGCACTGTGGCCACAGGCACTGATCCCCAGCGAGGACATGGAAAAGGCCCTGGGATTCACAGACCACGGTGAAGGCCCTGGCCAGTGTGTCCTTGGGAATGTGCGTGAGTCCCCCTGAGATGGTGAGACTAGCTATGAATAACACAGACACTGGGGGAGGCCCGAGACAGAGATCCCGGGGATGGCCATGGACCTCACTGAGACCCTGGGCCAGGCCTGTGACTTACTGAGAAAGTGGGGACCTCCAGATTTCCAGAGGTCTGGTCATAGCCATGAGCCCCACTGAGTGCCCGGGGAAGGTGCTGAGTCCACCAAGACACTGGGGAAGGCCGGAGCACCACTGCGGTTCTGAGGCCCGAAGCCCCACCGAGACCCTTGAAAAAGCCTTGAGCCCCACTGATGGTCAGGAAAATCCCCGACACCCGACGACACGCTGAGAAAGTCTTGGAGCCACACTGAGAGTCTGCTGCAGAACCCGGATCCCACTGAGACACTAGTGAACCCCTTGCCCTCTCAGAGACTCTGAGGGAGAATGTGAACCCCACCATTATCCCCTGTACTGCCCCCAGCTCCACTGAAATGTGTTGGGGGAGGTTCTGAGACCCAATAATACTCAAGAGAAAGTGAGGGTCCCCAAGGAGACCACAGGGGAGGCCCTGAGGCTGAGACACGATTGTGTACAGCACACTAAGGAACCGGGATAGCCCTGAGGGCCAGTAGCACAATGGAAGTGACCGTGAGTCCAACTGATGCCCCAATCAAGGCACTGGACCCACTGAGACTGTATGGAAGGCCCTGAACATCAGTATACCTTTTGGGGTGCCCCTAGCACCGCTGTGACCTGGGAAGTCCTCTGAGCTCCCTGGAGTGCCCAGCAAGGCCATGAGTCAACCTGGACCCTGTGGGAGGCCTGGAGTGATCTGGGGAGGGCACCGGGTTCCACGCTGGGGAAGGCCTTGAGCACACCATGTCCCTGGGATCGGGGCTGACCGCTGATGGGAAGACGGGCAGGGTCCTGGGATCCACTGAAATTCTGGGGAAGGCTTTTGACTCAGTATGACATTCAGAACCATTCTGAGCCCCCTGAGACTCTGAACATAGCACTGAACACCACAGAGACACCGGGGAGGGTCATGAATACCATCGCGACCCTGGAAACGGCGTCGGGCTCCAGTGAGAAGCTGCTCTGTCCCTGGGAGTCACTGAGAACCAATCGAAAGCCCTATATCCATGGGTCACTAGGGGACTCTCTGAGCCTCAGTGAGGCTCCGAGGACAGCCCTGAGCCTTGCTGATGACCAGGAAAACGCCTGAGAACCACCGAGACCCTGAACCGGGGCCTGAATCCCACCGAAACCTGGGGAGTGTTCTGGACCACTCTGAGACACCGAGAAAGCCTAGGAGCCCCACCGAATGCCTGGGGAAGGCCATGAGACCACTGAGACCCTGGGGAAGTCCCTGGCCATGACTGTGACCCGGGGAAACTCTGAGCCCCAAGTTCTCCTACAGAACTGTGACATGGGATGGCCCCGAGGGCCACTGGAAAACTTGGAAAATCCACGAGCAACATTTAGGACCCACAAGTCCCTGAGGGCCAGGGGACTCAGGGAAAAACTTGACCCCCATTTAGACAGTAGAGGGTTTGCTGGACCCCACTGAGGCTCAGCCAAAGCTATTAGCCTCTCAGAGACACCCGTGGAGTATCTGAGGCCCGTAAAGTTTACGTAGACAGCCCCAGACGTCACTGAGCTTCCAGGGAAGGCCATGGGTCCTAGTGAGATCCTCTGCAAGGTATGAAGTCCCGGTGAGACTCCGGGGAAGGCCCTAGAACTCACTGTGATTCTGGGAACTTCCTGAGCACTGACGTCCTACCAAAGCCATGGGACATGAATAAAGGCCAGGACTCCCACCGAGACCTTGGGCAAGAGATTGAGCCTAATCGAGACCCCGAAGAAGGCTCTGAACCTCACCAAGACCCTGGACAATGCCCTGAGAACTGGGATGACCCTGGTGACGGCACTGACCTCACGGGGAACTGGGCAAGGTCCTGGGATTCACTGAGAGCAGCCCCCAGGCCCTGAAGCCAGCACAGCCCAGGGGGAGGTTCGGAGTCTCACTCAGGCTCTGGTAAGGCCACCGAGCCTCTCGGAGACTCTGGGGATGGCACTGAGCCTGTTGTGGTTTAGATATTAGGCATCTCCCAAAAGCTTGTAGGTGACACAATGCAAGAACACCCAGAGGTTAAGTGACTGGTTTGTGACAGCCTAACCCCATCAGTGAATTCATCCCTGGGTAGGGACTGACTGAGCGGAAACTGAAGACAGGCAGGCTGTGGCTGGAGGAGGCGGGCATGAGGGGTGTGCCTTTGGGGTCTATGTTTTGTATCTGCTGTGTGGATTCTCTCTCTGCTTTCTGATCATCATTGAGAGTCTTCCCTCCACCCCAGTCTTCGGGCATGGGGTTCTGCCTCCCCTTGAGCCCCAAGCCAGCTCTCTGTGCACTGTGACTTCTGAAACCCTGAGCCCCAAAATAGATTTCCTCCTCTAAAATTCATTTAGGCATTATCATAATAGTAAAACAGAGTCCCACCGAGTCATTGAAAAATACCCCTAGACAGACTGGGACCCTGAGGGTGGCCTCGAGCTGACTGAGCCCCTGGGCCAGGCGTTGAGCCCACTGAGATTCTGGGGAAGGTCCTGAGCACACTGTGACCTTGGTGACAGACTGCGCTTCAGTAAGTGCCTGGGAAGGGATGAGACCACCAAGACTCTGTGCTCACAACTGTGACCCTGGGGACGGCCTTGAGCCTCACTAAGAATCTGGAGCAGGCCCTCAACCCCATCAAGAAAACAGGGAAAGCACTGAGCCCCCCAGATCTTGTGAAGGCTTTTGCTCTCTTCTAAACACGGGGGGTGAATCTGAGCCCCACAGACTGTATGTGGATGTTCCTGAGCTTCACTTGTGTTTGGGGGAAGGTCCTGAAATCCTCTGATGCTCTGGGAAGGTTGGAGCGTACCGAGACTCCAGGGTAGTCAGTGAGCCCCTCTGATGCCCTGCAGAAGGTCCTGAGTGTCACTGAGACTACGAGGTGGGTTGTGAGCACAGCGGGTTATGTGGTGATGTGGCAAGGGCTAGAGCGTCATCGAGTGCCTGGTGAGGCCATGACACCACCAAGTCTCTGCAAAGACCCCGAGCACCACTGCTACCCTGGGAGTGACACTGAGCTCCACTGAGACATTGAGGCATGCCCCGAACCCAGTGTATCCTTGGGAATGTGTCTGAGCCCGATGGAGACTCTGAGTTCTGCCCTGAACACGCCTGAGACACTGGTAAAGAGCCTGAGAAAATCTGGGGTAAGGGCCATGAGTCCCGCTGATACCCTGGCCAAGGTCAGTCGCCTTTTGACAACCTGAGCAACATCCTGAGCCACATGAGACCCTGGCAGTGTCCAAGAGCCCATTAATGAAGTCACCACTACGATGGCTAGCCTGGGAGGAGCCCGAGCAGAGGGCTGTCAAGAAACGTGCAGGGGAGGAGAGGGCCTGGGTGAGTCAAAGGAAGGCAGGAAGGGCCCAGCAGGATCCCTGATCTCCTGGGCAGGGGTAGATAGCAGGGGATGTACCACCTGCCTCATGTGGTTGACTGTGAGAGCAGCTGCGCCCAGACCAGCAGGGCCTGGAAGGGCAGAGGACAGCGTCCTGAGTGGCCGACCTGTGCATCTGAAAGACCTCTGGGCTGCTTCTGGGGGGAACGAGGGGAACCTTCAGTGACCACCCTGAAGGAATGGATGGGGACTGGGGGCCACCAATTTGCAGGGAGTATTGACCTAATGGACAGAGGGGCTGGGCGCACTCTGGTGTCGGGCAAACCTGGTAAGTTCCCAGGCCCACGTGCCCATGTGGATGACCACGGGGAAACGTTCACTGTGCAGGCAGTGACCTTACTGCTGGGGTAGGTCTTATGTCCCCAAGAGCATCCACGGTCCATGTGTGTCCATCCCGTGTTCACCTTGGGTGGAGATGTGCTCCGAGGACTGTGCCTACAGACCAGAGCCAGGGAGTCCCCTCTGTGTGAGCTGGGAAGGTGGCTAAGGCTGGCTGTGCAGGCCCAGGTCCTGCCACACCCTGGGGGACTGTGATGGGGAAGCAGGACTGCCCTCAGGAGGACCTGCAGGAATGGAGCTGCTATCCTGCAGCTGGAGAAGGGCCACGTGGTGGCCCCCACCCAGCCCTGCAACTCTCCTTTGGGGCCAGTGAAGAAGCCTGAGGGCACTTGGAGAAGGACTGTGTCTGGTGGGGACCTGAGTTCAGTGGCACCTTCCCTGCACACAGCGGTTCCCTCAGGCATGACCTCGGGGACTAGCTGACCGTGCCCTGGGCACACACCTGTGTTGGACCCGGCTGATGCCTTCTTCTCTGTTGCTGGGCTCTGGAGAGACAGGAGTCGTTCTCCCCCACATGGGAAGGCCAGCAGTGGACACTTCAAACATTGCCACAGGTTACTTGAATAGACCGACCATATGCCATGATTTGGTGGCCAGTGACTTGGCCCTGTCGACTCAGCCACCCGCCGTGCGTGTTTTCTTCCACTGATGATGTATTGTGGACTTAGGATGCTCTTGCAGATTTATAGCTTGCAGCCCCGATCTTGGTGGCCCATTTGGAAACATATGGCTGGGCAGTAAACATGGCCAAGGTGTGGGGATCTGGCCTGTCAGTCAAGTCCATGGGTACTGTGTGGTTGGGTAAGACAAAAGTTGTGCCCAGAGCTGTTACTCTTGAACTTCAGGCAGATTGTGACCGACATGAGTCACACAGTTGCAGACCTAGGTGGCTTGTGGGGATATTGGTTCGTGTTATTCCCCATTTGGCCCAGTGTGTCACCGCAGTGTGCCCTCGTGCAGAAAGGGGCTCCGTGGGACTGGACTGAGGCTGTTGAACGGATGCTCAAAGAGCATGTTCAGCAAGCTCCACCCTGCGGGTGGTAGACCAGCTGGCCCCCTTACTGTTGTTCTCATAACCCAGGGGGTTTGAGGGGCCCTGTGGCAGTGGCACGAGCAGCTGCAGAGGCCAGTTGGCTCTGGGCACAGCTGTGGAGGGTGCCAGGCTCACTGCACTCTGGGAGAGTAGCCGCTGGTGGCTGTGCGGGCATCTCTGTGGACAGGCAGCCCATCACAGGTGCTGCTGAGGGCTTGTGCACGCCAAGTGTCCTGTGGCAGGAGGGATGGGATTGCACAGCCACCCTGAGGACAGAGGTGGCCCAGACACCTACCCTGGAGACAAGGCAGGTTTGTAATAAAGGAGTGCCTTTTCTACTCTTCCAGGAGCTCCGACAGAGTCTAGGGCCTGTGCGGTGCGGGACTGAGGCAGTGCCAGGCAGTGCTGATGAACGTCAATCAGGGAGTTCGCGCTCTCCAAGGAAGGAGCGGCCCTCGGCTCACATGGTTTGGTGCATGGAAGGATCCAGTAGAGGGCCTTGGTCTCCTTCAACTGCTGTGGCTACACAGCTTTCTGCTGACCCCTTGTGGAATAATTCGGGAGTGGGTAGAGCCGCCAGTGGCTCTGTTATGGACCCCAGGGATGGGGGCACTGTGGAACCAGGACCTCTGTTTTTCTATACGGACAGTGGGCTGTATTGAAGGGCTCAACTCTGGATTAGTACAGGGGAAGCAGTCATCTGGACGGCAGGGTATCAGCCTTTGTAGTTGGAGCCTAGTGGCAGGCCTCCCACTGACCTGGCGGCTTGGCTGCATAGCTGCCTGCAGCAGGCAGGTGTGAAACCATGTAGAATGGAGCCAACAGTGGGGGCTGCCTTTAATGTTGGAGACCACGGCAGGGGTCTGCCAGTCCCTTGGGTCACATTGTTTGGTTTGTGTTTTGGAGTATCCTCACTCCTGCTGCCTGGGAACCGTGGATGGCCAGGGAAAGTCATGTCCCTTGGACACAATGGCAGGTTAACTATACTGGCCCTTTAGAGGTCAGAGCGGGCCATGTTTGTCTTGATGGTGGTGGAAATAGCTACAGGCTTGTTGTTTACCTGGCCCCAAGGTCAAGAAGATCAGTGTGCTATGATCTGTGCCCTGTAGTGCTGACAGATTTATATGGACTACTCGTCACAACTGAGGGATCAGGCACCCATTTCGCAGGTCAGGTGTGCAGCGATGGCACTGATTACAGATTCAATGGAGGCTACACATCCCGCACCACCCACAGGCTGTAGGCATGAGAGAGAGCGATGAGGGCCTGCTTAAGCAAGGACTTAGGACTGCAGTCAGCCCACCTTCCACTTCTGTGGGAGTGGTGAGGGCTCTGCATGAGCATCCCCAGCAAGGGGCCAGTTCTGTGGGGGCTCTGCTGCAGTACACAGCACCCCCGGACAGGCCAGGTGACTGCCAGGGTGCCGGACTTATGCCTGGGCTAGGGAACTGAGGGAATGTTCTTTTACCAGCTCCAACTGCATTAAATAGGGGGCAAATTGTGGAGTGGACATGGCCCTGGACAGTAAAGTGCCCCAACCTTAGTTGTGTGGCTCTGTGAGCCCCGTGAAAAAAAAGGTTGGAATGTAGTCTCCTTGTGACACCATGAGTAGCTCATGCCCTCCCCCTGGTGACATGTGACTGGGCCAGACACCGCAGGGACACAGATTTATTATTTCCCTTTGTCTGTTGATGTGTGCCCTGGTGCTGGTGTACACGGAGCCAGCAGAAGTTTAGGACCAAGCTGTACCATTGTGGCATCCCCCCAGGAAGCTGCCACGGCAGCCACTGTGCTTCCCGGGGACTCGGAGCTGGCAGACATCCTCCTGGATGGACGTGGTTTACCTGTGCTGGTGCCTGTGACTGCTTTGTCCTTTCATCTGTAGGTGTGTACTCACCAACACCATTGTGAACTAGGCACATGTGGATACCAGAGAAGCAAACGCCTTTGCGGCTGGGTATGCACTGAAATGTATGTGAGTTCTGAAGCCAGACTGCCCTGGTGGATCCAGACCATGTCCCAGGACAACTGGGTGTGGCTGGCAAAGACTTGTTGCCACCTCAATATATGAAAAGTCTGGAAATGGTTTTTAGTAATCCTAGGTGAGGGCGCCTGCTTCCCGATTGTATGTCGTTGCTGCCTGAATTGTTACTGTGGCCCGTGGATGCAGGATTGTGCCCTCCTTGCAGAAGACTTTAGATGCATAAAATGTAGGGTGAGGAATTCTACAGGGATGGATAGTGGATAGGCCCAAAATGGCTCTAGTTAGTCTCCCTTGCTGAGGCTGCCAGTGGACTAGGTTTTTAGTGTGTCGTCACGGTCATGAACACTCTGATTCAGTGTATGTATTCAGGTCGTAAACATTTGTTTGTGATTGTGCACCCACTGATGTAACCTGTTAGCAGTGTGCAGAACTGGCTGGGGATGAAGCCAGAGACGGGGACTGGCTAGGGGCTACTGTGAAATCTGAATAAAGAATGTTACTATCTCATTATTTGTGTCTTGTGTTTTCTTCCACCTGCTAGGATCCCGAACCTTCATCCCAGGATCTGAGCCTCTGTAGTGAAAGCCATGAAACCTACTGAGATTCTAGGCAAGGCCTGCAACTCTGGTGAATCACTAGAAAGGCCATTAGACTCAGTGATGGTCTAGGAAAGCCCTGAAACCCAATGATACCCCTGGGAAAGACCTTGAAAAACATTTAGAACCCAGAGAAGGCCTGGACCCCAGTGAACCACTTTTGAAGGTTTTTAGATCACACAGACACCAGGAAAGGATCTGAGACCCAATAAAATACTACGGACAGCTCTGAACCCCACTGAAATATTGGAAAAGGCCCTGAGACTGAATGGCCAGATTAGGTACTGAGATGAGCCGTGAGCCCACTGACGGTCTGGAGAAGCCCCGAGACACAATGAGACACTGTAAAAGGCCCTCAACCCAATATAGAGTCCAGGGGAAGCCGTAAACACAACGAGGATCTAATTAATTCCTTTAGCCTCACAAAAGCACTGGTGAAGGACTCGTCCTCACTAAGATCTTGCGGAAAGCCCCAAGCGCCACTGAAATTTTGGGGAAGGTCCTGCGACCCAGTGATACTACACAGAAGGTTAGGATTCCAGCAGAACCCCAGGGGATGCCCGGAACCCCTGTGCAACCTTGAAAGGCACAGAGCCAGACTAGACCTGAGGCTCACTAGAACCTGGGACCAACCTGAGCACCACTGTGACACCACTGTGACACCACTGTGACAATGGGGCACCTCAGAGTCCCACGGAAACCTTGGCAAGGCTCTGAACCCCACCGAGACAGTACAAAGGCCGAAGCCTCACGAACACTTTGGGGGGAAGCCCCAAGCACCACTGTGATCCCGAGAAGTACTGTGACCTTCACTGAGTGCTCGGGAAGGCAAAGGGACAACTGAGATTCTGTCCTAAGGCCATGAGTTCAATGAGAGCATGGGGAGGACTTTGTGTACCACCATGTCCCCGGGAATGGCACTGAGTTCCACTGAGACTGGAAACAGCACTGAACAAAACGGGTAAAACTGTAACATGTGCTGAGGGAAACGAAGGCTCTGGTAGTGGCCGTGAGTCCCACTGAGACCCTGCGTCAGGCTTTTGCCCCCTTGAGAACTTGATGAATACCCTGAAAACAGGGGAATGTCCAAGAGCCCCACTGAATGCCTGGGGGAGCCAAGGAGACCACCAAATCCGTCGGGGAGCTGTGGGCACCACTGTGACCCTGAAGAAGACCAGGCTCCACTGATTTGCTAAGGAAAGTCCCCAGCTCCACTGAGACGCATGAGCCCTGGAGATGACCTGGAAGATCCTAGGACCCTGAGACACCGAGGAAGGCCCTGAAAGCCATGTAGGCCCCAGGGAAGGCCCTGGAAACCAGGAAGACACTAGTAAAGGCTGATAGACTCTGGAAACACTGGGGAAGAATCTGAGCCCCACTAAGATCCTGTGGAAGGCTCTGAGGCCTACAAACGTGGTGGCATGGACCCCGAGCCTCACGAAAGCTCTTTGGAAGATGCTGACCACCACTGGAACACTGGGGATGGCTCTGAGCCTCAGTAAGACTCTGGAGAAGATCCTGAGTACCACTGAGATCTCGGGAATGCAATGACCTCTACTGAGATCCTGGGCCAGGCCCTGGAATCCACTGAGACCACAGCAAAGTCTAAAATCAGTGGGTCTTGGGGAAGTCTCTGAGCTCACCTAGACCCCGGGAATAGCACTGAGCCCCCACTGAGAACTTGAGAAAGGCCCTGAGACCCACTGAGATCCTGGGGGAAACCTAAGGAATGTCCTTATCCCACTGAATCCCTGGGAAGTATCAGGCTTCTGGGGAAGGCAATGAGACCACTGAGATTCTAAGGAAGGCCCTACCCAGGACTGAGACCCCGAGGAACCCCTCAGCCCCATGGTAACTCGGGGAAGGACGTGAGCCCCACAGAAAAAAACTGGAAAGGCTGTAAGCAACATCGTGACCTGCAAGAGCCTTGAGATCAAGTGGGAGACTGGGAAGGCTCTGAACTGCCATGTGACCACGCTGAAGGGGCCGAGCCTCGCTGGTTAAGGACTGTCAGAAACAGGTCAGATGCATCAGATCCACATAAACATCAGGTGGCCTTTCCCAAATATCACGGAAACTCTGGAATGACCACGAGTACCTCTGAGTCCCCGGACAAGGCACTGAGCCCCATTGAGACCCTGGGGAAGGCCTTGAGTTCCACTGCGACCTTGAGAATGACCCTGAGATCCACAATTTCCTGGAAAGGCAATGACAACCATAAGACGCTTGGGAAGGCTCTGTGTGTGCCTATGACCCTGGGGATGTCGTGACCTAACTAAGACTCTGAGCCCCATTGGGATCCCTGTGAAGGCCCTCTACTCCACTTAGATGCTACTGAAGGGCTTTAGTGTAACAGAAAACACTGTGCAAGAGTCTGAGGCCCAATAAAACCATGTGGGAAGCTCCAAATGACACTGAAACTCTAGGGAAGGCCATGAGGTCACAGAGGGTTGGAGCAAGGCATTGAGCCCAATTGAAATCATGGTGAAGGGCTGAACCTCACTAAGACTCTGGGGAAGATCCTGAGCACCACTGTGATTCTGGGATTGGTGCTGAGCTCTAGTTAGAATGTGTGCCAGGCCCTACAATTTACTGAGGCTCTTGTGAAGACCCTGAACCTGGTGGGTCGGTGGGGGATTTTCTGACCCTCACTGAGACTCTGGGAATAGCACTGAGTCTCACTCACCCATGGGGAATGGCACTGAGCCCCATGGAGATGTGGCCAACGGCCCTGAGACTGAGATGCTGAGGATGGCACAAGTTCCCTTGAAACTCTGGGGAAGTGTCGCGACCCCTCGCCGGCAAGGGAAACATGACACAGGATTCTTCTTTCAGCAGTTTACTCAGGACCTTTGAATCATGATGAGAAAACAGGAACAAGAGAGCGAGCGGTCGGTCTGCCCTAGCTTAAGTACCCAGCCCCGCCAATGAATTAGCACCACACGGGAAAGTCTAATAGGTACAACGCAGCGGAAGCAGACCAGAGCCCAGCCCCACAGCCTTACAAGGAGTTGTTTACTTCTAACAACTCTAACCGCTAACGAAGCGGAAGCAGAGACCAGCGCCATATTCAGGGTGCGGTCGCTGGCTCCCAACAGTTCCCCCTTTTTGTTTTACAAGCAACAGGTAAAAGTAGAGGTCCTATCTCCATTGTGCAAAAGTGGCCGTAAATAATGGCACACTCCTGAGGGGGCCCTCCCCAGGCGAGTCACCATTCCGACCGATGCCTTTTTCATGGAGGTGGGGCGTCGACATCAAACCCACATGCAATAGGACATGCTTTTCTTGGGACTCAAACCTAGAGCTCCCAAGTGCAGTGCCTTGACTCGCACCCTGTGCTGTGTCGATCACTTGAGCATGGTGAGCCATGCTTGAGGGGACTGTCCTGCCTCTAAAGCGGCAAAGGCTTGTACAAGCATAAGATTCTGCACCCGCTGCCGCTTGCGCATACGAACCAGACACCACAGGCACAATCCAATGGCAAGTACCAGGACCACAGCCAGCGCACCCATGCCTGCCCATTGCTTCAAGAAACTAAAAGACTTAAACAACCATAATTTTACATCTTTCACGGGAGCAACATGGACTCGCGTCTTATTTACTCTAACAATTTCTTGTAGTCCATCCATGGGCAATAAACACCCATGAGTGAGTACTTGACTCAAAATGTCCACTTGGTCTTGTAGTAGATCTACCCGCTGGTTTAGAAGCACAATGCCACAATGTAGATGTTGATTCATCATAGTCTGAGTCTCCATGGCTGTTGCAGCAGTACCAGCAAGCTTGTTCACAGCATCAGCAGTAAGCACAGCAGTAGCGAGAGCCACGGCGGCAGTGGCCGCTGCAACAGCAGAAGCTGCAACGGCTGCCACAATGGCTGCAGTTATACCAAAGTCTCTTTTGTTTCTTTGCAATAATACAGGCAAATTATCATCATCAATAGACACAGGTAAAGGCAAGTAGGAGGGCACACGTACTACCACAACAGAGTCCTCCAAAGAGGCATTCCAGCATTGTATAAGTACTACGGGGCAACAACGCCGGTTGTTGAGGAATAGAAGTATTGGCTCTCAATACCTTAGCAGGAAAAACACCATTGATTACAGTAGCATTATCATTTGAGTCCCAGGAACCATCACTATCAAGCCAGCCCAAAGATTGATTGGTTAACATAATACAAGGTATGGAATCAGAGTAATTAACATGTACAGAGAAACACAGTGTGTCAAATAATGAAACAGTAGAAAAGTTATCAATAGCTGCTACAGTATCCATAGGCAAGGTCGGCCAATCCATGGTGGCAGAGCCATTAGTAGTGAAGAAAAATGGAAGTACACCAGCCTGAGAAGTAACGGGCAATGGATATGGCCACGTCTTTACCACCGCCCAGAGGAGTCGTTCTGCAGTCCAGACGACCTCATGTCCGATCACCATCAGGAGAAGCATCAAGCATCCCATCTTGTTCATCTTCATTCTTCCTTCCTGACGGGGCCTGAAGAACTTTCCGCACGAGGTGCTCTGGCACCCACAACGGTTCCGTTCTGTCCTGTGGGAAAACACAGACAGAACCTCGTGCCCATGCCAGCACGGGATCAGGCCCATACCATTGTCCAGAAAGTACATCTTTCCACTTAAAGTGCCCAAAGTTCGGGGCAGAGGGCAAACAGTGCCTAGTCGCAGCAGAGCGCCCTTGGATGTCCAGATTCAAAAAATTAATAGTGAATAGAGCCAAGGAGAGGCGCTCCCTCGGGGTGTGGCCTAAGCCAATTCCCCCTTTTTGTTTTATTAACATCTCTTTTAGAGTCTTATGAGCGCGCTCTACAATACCCTGACCTTGTGGATTGTAGGGTAAACCATGGACAAGCTGGATACCCATCTGGTTGCAAAAGGAAGAAAATTGTCATCCAGTATACGCTGGACCATTGTCTGTCTTAATGGTCTGTGGTAATCCCCATGCTGCCCAGGCTTCCAAGCAATGTGTGATAACATTTCCAGCCTTTTCACCAGACAAAGCAGAAGCATGGATAATGCCAAAACAAGTATCTATAGACACATGGACATATTTAAGTTTGCCAAAGTCGGGAACATGAGTGACATCCATTTGCCATATAGTTAAAGGCCGCAAACCACGAGGATTTACGCCCACAGAAGAGGGATGATGTAAAATGATACAATTAGGACAATCCAATACAATCTGCTGAGCATCAGCACGGGAGATAGTAAAGCGCTTCTGAAGTGCTCGTGCATTAATATGAAATTTACTATGAAAGTTTCTAGCTTGATCTAAGGAGGAAATAGGGAACACCCAAGAAGGACGAGTAGCAAGATCAGCTTGGGCATTGCCAGCAGAAAGAGCACCCGGTAAACCTGTGTGGGCTCGAATATGCAAGGGGTAAAAACAGGCGGAACGATTCCAAATCAATGTTTGAAGATGGAGAAAAAGGGAAGACATTACTCCTGATGTTTGTATGGGACCCACTGCTTCCAACACTTTTAAAGCTTGAACTACATAAACAGAATCTGAGATTAAATTAAAAGGAAATGGACATTGTTCAAATACTTTTATGACAATTTGCAGCTCCACCCATTGTGGATTGCCAGGAGCAAACTGATGTTGGATAGGAGGTTGATCATTTACCACATAGGCTCCAATACCAGTTTTAGATCCATCTGTAAAGATATTTGCAGCTCCTGGGATAGGCGTAGAAGAAGTGATTTTAGGGAAAATGATAGGATGTTCCTTAACAAATGTAATAAGAGGATGTGAAGGATAGTGATTATCTATTTCTCCTAGAAAAGAGCATCGTAATATAGCCCAATTATCCAGGTTAGCACACAAAACTTGAATTTGTTGACATGTATAAGGGACAATCACAGACGTTGGAGGAAAACAAAAAAATTGTATACTTTGTTGTATCCCTAACATAGCTAAAGAAGCAACTGCATCAGGATAATACTCAAGGGATTTTCCAGGGGATATACATGGATGTATCCACAACAAAGGACCATCTTGCCACAAAACTCCAGTAGGTTGCCGTACAGTGGCGAGCACACATAATTGAAGAGGCTTATCCTCTTGAAGCCTGCAAAGGCTGGCATGTTGTATAGCCTCTTCCACTTTAAGCAACGCTGACCTGGCTTCCTCAGTAAGATGTCGAGGGGAAGTAAGATCTGAATCACCTTTAAGAATTTCATACAAGGGTTTTAATTCAACATTGGGAATATGTAAGTAACCCCTAATCCAATTTATGTCGCCCAATAATTTTTGAAAATTATTCAACGCATGCAAATCATCAGTCCCAAGAGCTACCCCCTGGGGTGCAATAGCCTCCCAAAAGACACCGGCACCAAGACAATCAACAGAGTCTCCTGTCTGTACCCCATCAGGTGAAATAAGCAAACCCTTCAATTGTAGCAAATGCACCAAATCAGTGTAAGCCGCTCCACCTGAGTAAGAGTGAAAGCAGCATCTATACCATAAGTACGAACAGATTCTGCCAAAGTTTTAATTATTTTAAAATCTAAAGGCTCATGGTATCTTCCCCTATTAGCGTCCTGAAAAACCAGGTATGCTAGTCCCATGTCTGTATTAACTGTTCTCCAAACTTGTGCATGAAAAGTTCTCCCGGAGCTTTGGACTCCCCTCACATATGAGGGCGATGCAACAGGCACTGCATCTTCTTCTAAATTCTCAACCTCCTCCTCAGAATTAGATTTATCAAAATTAGATTTATCCCCCTTCTCACGGCAGGCTCTCATGCTCTGTGTCTCCCCCTTCCGTCCCTTCACCTTTATCCTACGCAGTTGCTGCAACAATACATCAAGGTCCTCAGAACTCTCTGAGCCGCTTGTGTCCTTGGGTGTTTTTAGTTCGGTCAAGTCTGGATAGAGCCTTCTCCTATTTTTACTTTCAGGCTCTTTTGCCTTTTCACTACTCTTGCTCTTAATACTCTCTGCCACTTCGCTATGTGACCCCTCAGATCCTTCCTCATGTAGTTGTTCAAGAACGGCCTGACCCTCACCCACAGCTTCCTGGCATTTACCGTCTGCTATACATCCTCTAACCAACTTCCAAAGTGGTATAACGCCATCCTCCAAAGTACCTTGCTCATAAGCGAAATCCAGATCTTTCCCTAATTTGTCCCAGCTGGGAATCGTAAGACTCCCTGAAAAAGCAAACCAAGGAGCCGCTATATCAGCTTCTCTTAAAAACATCTGCAAAGTGCTCTGCCCCACCTTAAGTCCTTTTGAACATAGCAGCCCATCCAGGGCCAACAAAATTGGGCTTGAAGAAGTAACACCCATAATGTTTTCAAAGCTATAAAGAAAGTGAAAGTACAAAAGCCCCGCTCCCTCTTTATCTACAGAAGAGAGTCCCGCTATTTGCTTGCGGATTCCCACTTTACCTGGGAACTTACTGGTGCACCACCCTGACTGCTGAAAGTTCTGGATCCTGGGTTCGAGGAATATTCTTCCCCACTCGGGCCAACAACTGTCTCGACCCCTTGCTGGCAAGGGAAACACGACACAGGATTCTTCTTTCAGCAGTTTACTCAGGACCTTTGAATCATGATGAGAAAACAGGAACAAGAGAGCGAGCGGTCGGTCTGCCCTAGCTTAAGTACGCAGCCCCGCCAATGAATTAGCACCACACAGGAAAGTCTACTAGGTACAGCGCAGCGGAAGCAGGCCAGAGCCCAGTTCCACAGCCTTACAAGGAGTTGTTTACTTCTAACAACTCTAACCGCTAACGAAGCGGAAGCAGAGACCAGCGCCATATTCAGGGTGCGGTCGCTGGCTCCCAACAGGGAAGAACATAAACCTCCTTGAGACCAGGGAATGCCTGAGCAGCCCTGTGACCCTGGCAGTGGCTCTGACTCTCACTGAGAACCCGGCAAAGGCTCTGGGATTCATTAGATCCTCATGAGAGTCCTGAGCCCAGCGGGCTTTGGGGGAACTTCTGAGAGCCACAGAGGCTCTTTGAACAGTACTGAGCCCCAGGGAGACTGTGAAAAAGGCCCAGAGAGAACTGTGGCCCTGAGGATCGTCCTGAGGTCCCCAGAGCCACTGGGCAAGGCAGTGAGCCTCAGCGAGACTCTGGGGGAGACCATGAGCACCACTGTGACTCTGGAAATGGAACTGAGCTCCACTGAGGATCTGAGCAAAGCCCCCAAATTCACTGAGACCCTGGCAAAGGCCCTGAATCCAGTGTGCGCTTTGGAAATTTCTAAGCCCCACAGATACACCAGGCATAGCTGTTAACACCACTGAGACACTGCAAAAGGCCCCGAGAATAACAGGCCGTGGTAAGTCTGTGAGTCCCCCTGAGAACCCGCCGAAGGTCTGTGCTGCCCTGAGAATTCAGGACATGTCCTGGACCACAGAGAGCCTGGCACTGCAGGGTCCCACTGACTGCCGGGAAGGTGACCAGACCACGATGCCTCGAGGGGACTGGAGCATGACTGTGAGACTGGGGAAGGCTGTGGGTCCTCCTGAGGCTGTGGGCAAGGCCGGGCACTTCACTGACTTTCTAGAAAAGGCCATGAGCCTCACCCATGGCCTAGAAAAGCCCCAGGAGACAGTGATGTAGTGAGAAATCTCCGAGCCCCTTTCAGACCCCAGCGAAGGCCCAGAAACCCAGTGAGACACTTCTGAAGACCTTGAGGTCCCAGAAACTCTGGGAAATAATCTGAGCCCCTAAAATACTGTGGACGCACCAAGCTACACTGAAATACCAGAGAAGGTTCTGGAAACTACTGATATCGTATGGAGGGAGCTGAGACTCAGTGAAGCTCTTAGAAGAGCCCTGAGCCCCCCTGATGATTTGGAAAAGTCCTGAGACACCAGGAGATCCTGGGAAAGGTCCTCAGCCCCATTTAGATCCTGGTGGGGGCCCTGAACCCCGCTGAGAAGCTACTGGAGGCCTTTAGATTCTAAGAAACAAGGGGAAAGAATCTGAGCCCCACATTGCATGGTGGACACCCCAAGCCACACTGGAATTCTGGGGAAGGACCTGAGACCCAATGCGACTCCAGAAAAATCCTAGGCTATGGCCTGAGCCCCTAGAAGCCATTGGAGAAAGTGCGGATGCAGACAAAGACACTGGGGAAGGCCCCGAGCTCCACTCAATAATAGGGGATGGCCCTGGGTGCCAGTGACACACTGAGGAAGACCCCAGCACCCCGGTGACAACGGGAATCACCCTGAGTCCCACCGACCTCATGAGCAAGGCTCGGAACCCATTGAGAGCAGGTGGAATGCACTGAGTTTCACGAAGACCCTGGGGGAGGCCCCAGCACCACTCTGAGCACCACTGAGTGGCCGGGAAGGCCACGCGACAACCTGGATTCTGAGCAGAGTCCTGAGCACACCGTGCACCTGGGGAAGCCCTGAGTTCAGCAAGACTCTGTGTGTGATAAACAGAGTCTGGTGGTGAGAGCCAGTTACAGCCAGGGGCCTGTGATCCCAGCTCTTTAATGGGCTGAGGCAGGAGGGTCCCAAGGACAAAGGCAGCCTCAGCAACTCGGCAAGGTCCTAAGTAACTCAGTGAGACGCTGAGTCAAAATGAAATATAGAAAGGGCAGAGGGGGCAGGGGAGATGGCTCAGTGGCAGAGTGCTTGCCCAGCATGGGTGAGGCACTGGGTCTGATCCTCAGCACCACATACAAACAAATAAGATAAAGGCCCATTGACAACCAAAAAGAAAAAAATATTAAAAAATCCAGAGGATACGGCTCTGTGGTTAAGCCGCCCTGAGTTTAATCCTCAAAAAAAAAAAAAAAAGGCAATTGATCTAAAACAGAGACAGTTGTAGCCACTTTTAAGATAGCCCTTCTGTTGCCTGCCCCAATTTTAAAGTCATCTGATCCTGGAGACTGCGTCTCCACTCCTCCAATCAGGCTGACTGCCCGCCCCGGTGGGCTTCCTGGCCAGGTTCTGCAGCACGCCCTCGGGCAGTAGGAAAGGCCCAACCATTCTGAAGTGCAAGTTTGGTTCCGTGTGCCACAGTCTGATTTCTTTCAGCACCTTGATATCTCTAACAACTTTCGCGTCTGTTATGGGGCTCCCTGTGTCACCACTGGGTTGCGGGACGCCCCTCCTGAGAGGAGATGCATCTTGGCCTCAGAGTGTGGGAGGAATCTGTCATTTCTGTGGGAGAAATCTGTCATTTATTATTTCTGTAAAATAATAAAATAAACCCAACGTAAAAGTGGATTGGGGACTGGACTATAGCTCAGAGGTACAGCGCTTGCCTCATACAGGCGAGGCACTGGGTTGGAGCCTCAGCACCACATAAAAATAAATAAAGATATGGTGTCCATCTAAAACTAAAACAATATATATTTTTTAAAAAGTGGATTGGCACCAGAGGGAGAGGGCCCAAACAAGCATATGACATCCAGGTAACTCTGTGTACAGACCAAGGGAGGGAAATCTATTTTCAAGCCTGAGAAATAAGTACTACCTTGGTGGTCGGGACATTCCAGACGTGTGTGTGTGTGTGTGTGTGTGTGTGTGTGTGTGTGTGTGTGACTGACAGAAGAGTTCAATAGACTTCCCAAAAGGGAGGGGTTGTTAAGACTCTTCTCAGAAACACAAGGCAACACCCAGGAAGGTAGGATGGGAAATCCCCAGGAAGGAGGACCGAGCCTCCAGGGGCCCAGGATGCACAGGAGACCTCTGATAAGGGGGAGGAGTTGAGTACAGGGTGGAACTTAATTAAAGGAACAGGGAATAAAAGTCCTAGGCATAGGGACAGGGAAGAACAATGGAAAGACCCCATCTGTATAGATCTTTTCCTTTGAAGAGTCCTAAGGGAAAATAGTGTTGATGGTGGGAATCAATCGGCCCCGTGGAGGACAAGTGGCCACCTGAACCTTTAATTTCAGTGTCCACCACAGCCGGCAGACTCTATTCCTAACGTTGCCGACTGCACAGGCTCTTTTCATGTCAGGGTCATCCTTTAAAAATATGTGACAGGTTCTATCTTAACCTGTGTGTTCTACGTGGTGTCTATACTCTGCTTGTGTCTATATTATGTATATGGATCAAAATTGGCTTATAGATAAGTAAGTACTCATAGATTCAAAGAATGGATACAAATGTCTTTTAGTTCATGTGACTTGAATAAAACTTTCACAAAGAGTCAATCTAAACTGGTGAAATAAGGATGCCATTGATGATACTAACCCACACAATTTTCTAGGTGGCTGGCCAATCAGATGGTTGGTTTCTTTGAGATTTTGAAGGGCAATGGTCATTGCTTCAAAGAATTTTTCTTTGGCAGGAATTGTGGGGAGCCACATGGAGTTACCCCGCCTTCCTCTCCTGATGACCATGGGGATCTGAAAGGTCACTGTAGTCTGGCGCAGTAGTGCCATGACTCGTGACTCGGTCTTTTCCCTGGCTCAGAGAGCAAGGCCAGCCTTCTGAGTGGGCACACCCCTGGGGTGAGCTACACTCACCTCTTCTTTTGTAATCCTACCCTTTCCCTGTTTGGGATAGAATGTTCCATGGAATTCCCTTTGTGTGTCCCCTTCTCTTGCTCTGCCTTTGGGTGTGGCCTTCCTAGATGTCAGTGAATCTGCTGACAGCAGACATCAGGAAGCTAGACTCAGCCCCCTGAAACCTGACCCCTGGCCTCATTTGAATGGCTTCTCCCCAATAAAAGGGTTCAGCATGTGTGCTCTCTATCTCTCTCTCTCTCTCTCTCTCTCTCTCTCTCTCTCTCTCCTTAAAGTCAGAGGAACTGTCACAGGATTCAAAGAAAAAGGTATCTCTGTCTCTTGTGTGGTTATTTTGTGCAGCCCAGTTCACCTGGAGTGACCCTGAGTGTTTAGTTGTGGAATAACTGACTTAAAGTGTTAACTAGACTTGTTTGATACCTCGTTTTTCATGGGTAACCTAAATAAGAAATGGATAAATTGGTTTTTACATAAATGGGATTAATCTTTGTTAGACGAGACATCTGATTAATTTGCAGTGTTAAAACATCAACTAAGTATAAATTCAATACTCTTGGCTTCTTGAACTCCATGGGGTAACATGTTTGAGTCTATTAAATGGGTTTTTATAAATTAGTTAATTTCTAAAAAAGGGATTATGATTGCTCATTTCTGGGTCTTAAGAGCAAAGTTAAAATTCTAACAGGTGTAATTCTACATGTCTACAAAAAGTTCCAGCTGTGTTGTGATTAAAGTTCTTTAAAAAGAGTAAATGTTTTCATCTTATTAAAAAGGGGTAAGATTCGTTTGAATGAGGAACTCTTGTGATGTGGGGGGCAACCTAACAGAGGTTTTATGGTTTCTGGATAAAGGCATTGATCAGAATCTGTGCTGAACAGATATTGGAAAAGTATTGGGACTGATGGTTGGAATCTATGTGGTATAGGCAGAGGAGGGTAGAATGGCCATTGGCTTGGCCCATTCTTTTCGAATGGACTATGCCCTGTTGGTCCTTGAGTCAGAACTTTTCTGTAACCTTCATTTGGGTCCACCCCACTTCCATTCCTCCTGCCTTTCTGGGGCAGAGGGGTTGACTGGATTGTTTGACATCAGAAAGATGGCCTTCACATTTGGAAAAAAGCCTTAATTGGGACCTATAACCCCGAGTGCCAGACTATTAACCATTTTACCTTAATCAAGGTGTGAAAACTGCCAGTCACAAAGAACAGGGCAATGGGTTCCAGCACTATTAGTTACAACCTGGGGGGCAAAATATAAAGGCACGGGTTTTTTGTTTTGTTTTGTTTTGTTTAAATGCCTGGTATTTTTTAAATACCCTCTAGTCCTCTACTGGGATAAGCTTAGATCTTTGTTATGTAAATTAAAGGTACAGGTAACATTATCACCCAAAGAGCAACAACTTCATTTGAAAGTGTCTCCCAGGAAAAGGAAACAGAGCCAGCTCTGCTGGAGGTGTGCCAAAAGTTAGTGGGAGCATTTGGGCCAAGGGACCCTGAGAAGGAAGATCAAGTTACCTTAACCAAGATTTTTTTTTGAGCAGGAAATAACTTGCCGGGGTGCGGGGGGCGGGGAATGGACATATCCTCCTTAAGAGAGAGGTATTCATAGGGATCCATGATTTTCTGGGTGACTTTTTAAAACATGAATTGAGTTAGCTTAGAGGAGCATTTGACCAAGCTAGTGTTCTCCAAACTAAAGTGGTCTGTATGGGGGTACTCAAATTCAGATTTATATAAAGAAGGCACATTTACTTGGGGATTTATATATGTCGTTTAATGCTCTGTAACTGGATAAAGGTAATCTCTTTTCAATAAGATAGATATAAAATTTTGTGTTACTTTTTACACTGGGGTAGAAATTTAAATGTATCTTAAAAAATAATAATGAGAGTCAGCTGAGATTTGTCAGGGATCACTCTTGGGAAAATACGGGAAGCCACTTTGCTCCTTTTGCTTTTCTTCTAGCAGTTGATCCATCTGTTAGGATGGAGCAGGGTCTGCTGGCCATATTTGGCTTCCCTTGGAAGCATGAGAGATATGTCCTTCTCCAACGATCCTCTTTTTGCAGAATGAGCAGTGATTGGCTTCCTTTGCTCCAGGGTCCCCCCACCCCACCCAATGTCCTTGTTTGGAAGGTCAAGTGACCCAGAATGACCCATAATTACAAAGCCCTTAGAGAAGTCCCATCATTCCCTGGGTCCTAGGTAACCTTAGAGGGCAAGGGCCAAATATTGGCTGCTTTTCCCCTAGCCCTTTTACTTCCTTGAATTTGGTGTCTAAGTTTTTTGTTTAAATATCCAGCAGGCCAGTTTCCTCAGTAACTATAATGTCTCTAATTTCATAGTTACCTCTTTCATTTCATTGGGGTTTGATATTGTACTGGAAGTCAGCCTTATAGCTTATTCTGTCCTAGAGGTGATGGTGTATTATCTCAAATTAACTCCGGTGGTTCTGTTAGAAGGAGTTCTTCAAAACACTAACATCCAAAAGTTATAAAGTTCTATATGGAAAATAAAAAATGAAATTAAAAAGAGCAAGAGCATATTCAGTTTGTACAACAGCTTTGAACCAAGAATCATAATATCTAACACTGATATATCTTGGATTCTAGGTTGCCTCCACAGACACAGATTTATCAACTCAATCACATGAGACCCTTTACAAATTGTACTTTTTAAAAAAATTCTTACAATCTTATGTATCCTTTATAGTTTACCCAGATTTTAGTTTTGTGTTATATCCCTTGATTATTTTGAGATCATAGCAATCTTTACAACTAAGTATCTTTTTAACATGACTTTAAATAAGCTTGATTTTAGCCTACTTTGGAGCCATCCTAACATGGAGTAGGGTAAAAGGCAGAGACTTATCTAAGGTAAGGTGGGCTCTAGAAAAATAACACAATACAACATAACATCTGAAACATGGATCAAACATCAACTAAGAGAGCTCCCAACTTTCTTTTTGTGGAAAAAGTTACAAAATGTTTTCATGTTCCACATTGTCAACCTTTAAACAAGTCCAGCTCTCCTTATTATCCTTTGAAAATATATTCAAATTTTTAACCCAACTTAAGGAAGAACACAAAATTATTTATATGATTTATTAAAAACAGGTTACTTTTACCCAAAATCAGAAGATTAAATAATATAAATCTGACAGAGATTACTGTTAGAGACAACTCTATTTTGGAAAACATTAGCTTGGTAAAGTGCTCTCCTAAGCTAATCTTAAATTTCTTTTATATTTAGGAAACAGTGTTAATGATCAGAAATAGACTTAATCAAAGCAAACAGATATAAACCATGTTTTAAATGACAGTGTAGCCCTTTTATGTCATATGTAATGTATAAAAGAGGGTGCTTATTGGTTACATTGACTGTAAACATATATAAATTTCATCTTACAAGCTTTTACTAACCCTTAGATAAAGATCAGGCAAACATTTAATTTCAGATGTGTACATATCTCTAGTCACCTATATTTAGGATGTCAACTATATTATAACAATGAAAAACAATAGTTTGTTATTTAACCAGTTATGAAGTAATCATTTAAAAGATTTTAAAAACAGGTATGAACCATAATTACTTTAAGACTTAGCATCCCAAAGTAATAAAACCTAACAGACAGAAGAAATAATCATCATAGCTAAGAACAGATCAATGTTCAGACTTTGCTTCCCATCAGTACACTAAAATTGAACTGTAACTGATGGTGCTGATTATAATCAGTTTAATCACATACACAAACTTCTTGAGATCTAACTTCAAAAGCCTTCTGCAGCTTAGACATTCTGCAAGCTTGTTTACATCTTTAGTTTTGTCCTGTATTTCATCTTGGACTTTAGAATGAGAATATTACTCTATCATACAAAATACTTTTGTATCCAGAAACATTTCTTTTACCTTATAATTTTTCATATTAAAATATATTTCCATACCTATAGATTTTTTCTTCCTTTCTTTTTTTTTTTAGTTTTAGATCCTTTCTTACATTTATATTTTGAAACAATCCTTACGAATGTTGTTTGTGCATATAATTTACCCAATAGATTTTATCCCAGGAGACAGATCATACAATCTGGTATATACAAAACCTGTGCCTTAGTCTTTCTTTCTCCCAGCTAGCATTCAAGGGGTTGGAGCACAAGATATTTTTGTGTGATGATGATGATGATGATGATGATGATGATGTCACCAACTTTGAGTGAGTTCCCCACTTTCAAAAAAAGCCCCGAGAGTCCTTTTGGGTTTTTATTTTCTTGTATTAGGCATGTTGGTCTTCAATGGAAGAGACCCTTTCTTTCATTCCCCCCTTTGCCTCCTCTTCTGAAACTAACTGAGGGAGAAGAATCCCAGAGTATGAGACGTGCCGTAGCATTTTGAATTTAAAAGTGACAATTTTTTTTTTGGTCTTGAGCCAGTTTGAGTAATTGCTCATGTAAGTCTGACTGTAAGATGAATTTACAGTTTATGCTTCCCTCACGAGTCATCTCTCCCTGTCCTCCAATGGTATTTGGACCAGAACTGAGTACAGAAAATATTGGGCATTTTCCCAGGGTTTGAAGGTCAAAGGAATCCCAGTGTCTCAGTGCTCGTACCAGGTGGAGGGTTACCCATCCACAAGACAAGGAGGAAGATGGTGTCTCTTGGCATTCCTCCACTGGCTGAACCAGATCCAGGTGTCCCTTGATCTTCTGTGGACCTTGAGGCCATTGGTGACCACTCCTTGAGGCTTGATGTGGACTTTTGGGTTGGCTAAATTAGTCACCCCTTATTGATGCATCCCTCAAAGTCTCCTCACTCAAAGCTTCCTTTATCTCCTGTGATCCTCAAAACTTTGGTAACCAAATATTGAGGCCTGACTGGAATATGGGCAGGTAGAATTTAGTCACTTCTAACCAATACATGACCTAAAATTTCTCTTTATGTGTGTGTGTGTGTGTGTGTGTGTGTGTGTGTGTGTGTGTGTTCTTTCCCTATTAAAATGGAGAAACCTGGGGCTGGGGTTGTGGCTCAGTGGTACAACACTTGCCTAGAACATGTGAGGCCCTGGGTTCCATCCTCAGCACCATATAAAAATAAATAAATAAAATAAAGGTATTGTGTCCAACTAAAAAATAAGTATTAAAAAAATGGAAAAACCCTTATTTTTTTCTGAATTATTTACCCCAAACTATGGAAGAACTGTAGACAGGATTAAGCATCACAGAAGAGACAGGCCACTAGCTTTTCCTGGCTAGAGGAGAGACATGTTCCTGAGAGCCAGATGTCTGGACGAATTTTAAGCCTTTCCTGATGACTGCATTTTTTCCATCATACTCATAATTTGTGCCATAAAGGTTTTGTCCTAGTTGTTGTATAAAAGGAATCATTATACACCTAGGGGTAATATCCTACTAGTCCCCAAATTTGAGACCCTTAACTTTGTAGGTAGAGGGGCAGTGGACAAATCTTAGAGCAACTAAAATGAGAGCCGTGAGAGGGTTCCACGAGGGAAACTGCGGCGGGGTCAGAATCTTAGGGGCTCACTATTTTTCCCAGCAGGATAAGAAGATTTTCTGCTGTAGTCTGATAAAGTCTAGATGGGCAAAACCCAGGGCCAGTGGGGCAGGGTCTGAGACTGATCTCTAAGGAGAGGTTGCTGCAAAGCAGAGAATGAGAAAAAGAAAGAGAAAACTCACTCATGCACTGGTATGTTGATGGAGAGTGGGCAGAGATACCAGACTTGATTGTCAAATAAAATTATAAGAACATTATGGTAAAGAATCAGTGCCTGGGGAAAGGGTTAATTTCCCTCCCTGCTCCATGCAGCTTCTCTTCAGGGAACTGATTAACCATGGGTCCCTATCTGTTGGGTTGTAAATAGCTGTCTTTAGGAAGCGTGACAACTCTCTCTTAATACGAAACATCTCTGGGGCAGGCTTCAGGACCAGAGATGCAACAGAAGCCTATAAAATTTCTTCTTATACTTTGTAAACATTTTAGAAATGTAGAAACATTACTTAATTGCTTGTATAAATGTCAGATCACTATGCCAATTAACTGCTGTCTAAACTATAACCTCATAGGCTTAGGTCTTAGAAATATAGCTCTTAGAAAGATAAACTCAAGCCGCCTTGAGTTACTGCTACTTGTGAAAAAGGACACTTCATGATAACACTTGAGAGTGTTTTACTGTCTTGGTGCTACATCTGTGAACTATTTATCATAAAATTTCTGTATATGTTCCTTGGTCATAAAGGTCAAGAATTCGACCCACCAATGCTGTAAATGGCTAGGGAATGATGTTCAATTTCCTATAAAGAGCTCCCTGCCATCCCAGCTAGGGGCCCTGAACTTCAGAGCACTAGCTCATCTGGGTCCACTGGCCAGTGTTTCAGTGTCTTCCCCATGGTGACAGTGGTGCCCAGGGCCTGCTCCAGAACTGCAGTAGACTGAGAGCCTTCCCCAGGCAGTCAGGAGATTTCATGGTCATTCTGTGTCTCAGGGGTTTCAGGACATTCCACAGATACTCAGTGGGCCACAGAGCCTTGTCTGGTGTCTCAGTGCAACACATGAGACAATTTTGCAGAATTTTTGTGAAGCTCAGGATTGTCCACAGGTTGTTAGTGGGGCTGAAATTTTCCCCCAGTTTTTCTGTGAGGCTAAAGGTCTTCACTAGAGGATAAGTTGTGCCTATGGCCTTCACTGGGTTCTCAGTGGGTTTCAGGGCTTTCTCATTGTCCCATTTGGTCTCAGAGCTTTTCCAGGCTTTTTCAGGATGGCCTTAGGCCTGAGCCTAAGCAACTCCATTTTAAAAACCCCAGTTTGAAACCTGCAGTCTCACCAGGCACAGCCACAGAGCCCTCCAGGGTGGCCTCAGACAAGTCACTTCCCCTCACCCTGATAAACAGAGTGAAGCCCCTGGCGGGCTGTCCTCCCTGATAAGAAGAAAAGTGGGGAAGATCAGGGTGGAGACCACCAGTCCAGATGTCTCTGACCCCAGGGTAAACGATGTCACTGAGAAATCAGGTGGTAGCTGATAAGGATTGAAAGGAGGTTCAAAAGCCCCAAAATTTAGTATAAATAATAGAGCAAGTGAACAGGGATTCAGCCAGCCGAAACAAGGATGCACTCGGGCTGGAGGGCCTGATGAGGACCTGACATCCCGTCACTTGTCATCATTTCTGATCCTCTGAGTGATCCTCACCACTCTCATCTCTACCGCCTCGTCTGGACCTTGGTGAGGGCCACAACTCCTCCCTACGACCCTCTCCTCAATCGGTCATTCATTCCACACCAGGAAAAGCCGGCCTTGGTTCTGGACCTGGTCACCATGGTCTGAGTGAGTGTGCATCTGCTGGACTTAAAGCCTAAGGCTTGAGACCTTTGAACTTAGCACACAGAGGGAATGTCTGTCATTAGCCTGTCATGATTGTGTTTTGCAGTGCTTAGAATTAATCTAGAATTGTTTGCTGTGAATCAATTAATCCAGAATGGTTTGCTATGAATTGATTATGGGTATTGCAGGGCCTATCATTAAGGATTGTAATTTTCTTGATTAAGAACCTACAGAGTGAAATTGTATTGAGTAATTTGAATGAATAAGGCATTAAAAGGGACAGAAGCATGTGGGCATTCTTTATTTCTCCCCTCGGCTGCATACGTCACAATTTTGCCCCCTCGTGACACAGGCCATCAGTGTAGCTCTTGGCCTTTCCAAGGTTTTCAGTGGGGCTCTGTGCCTTCCTAGGGTATGAATTGGCTCAAGGCCTTCTCCAGAATTTTAGTAGGGCTTCAGGCTTTCTATAAAATTTCAATATGGGTTCGAATATTACCCAGTGTTTCTGTAGGGTGAATGGCCTTCGTTAGAATCTAGTAGGATTCAGGGCTTCAGCTGGAGTCTAAATGTGGTTCAGAGACTGTCTTGGCACCTCATTTTGTCTCAGAGCTTTTCAAGGACATCAATAGGACTCATGATTTCACTGGAACCCAGGGTATTTTCCAGGGTCACAGTGATGCTCAGGACTTTCCCTGTGTTCTCAGTTGGGCTCAAGGCCTTCTGTAAGGTCTCATTGGGGCTTGAGACTTTCTCTCAGTTTTCACTGGGAATCAGAATCTTCAGTTAGGCATTACTGGGGCTCAGCATCTTCCCAAGATTTTCACAGGGGTTTGGAATGCCCATAGGATTTTAGTGGGGCATAGATTTCTTCTCCAGTGTTTCTGTGAGGCTAAAGGCCTTCACTAGAGTCTCGGTGGGTTTCAGGCCTTTTGGGGGGGGTCTGAATTGAGTTTATGGTCTTCTACAGTGTCTCAGTGTGTCCTAGAGCTTCTCCAGGTCATCAGTGGATCTTATATACTTTGTGAATGTTTCTGTGGGGCTCACAGCCTTCCCTAGGGTTACAGTCAGACTTAGGGTGTTCTCCAGGTCTTAGTAGACTCATAGCTGTAGCCAGGCCCCCAGTGGGCCTCATAATCATTCTCAGTGTCTCAGAACATTCTGTATGTACTCAAGTGTTCATAGCCTTGCCAAGGGTCTCCATTGGACTCATGCACTTACCCAACATCTCAGATTATCTCAGTTGATTGGCCAATGTTTCAGTGTGGCGCAGTGGTATTCCTAGAATCTCTGGGAGGTCAGAAATGTTGCCCCACACCCAGTGGCAATTGGGGGCACCAAGCTTTACCCAGAGTGTCAGTGGGTCTCTAGCCTAGCACCATTCCCAGGTCACAGTGGTTCTCAGGGTCTTCCACATAGTTTTGCTGGGGCTCAGAGCCTTCTCCAAGTCTCATAGAAGTTCAAGGTTTTCCCTAGGGTATCATTGATTACAGGACTTTCCCCAGAGTGACATTATGTGACATTATCTCCTAAATACAGAATTTAGGAGATGCTCCAGGCTGTCCTCAGGATCATAGCAGAGCTGAGTGTTTCTCTGTGGCTCAAAGCCTTCAATAGGGTCTCGCAGGAATTCATAACATTCACTGGGTTCCCAGTGGGGTTCAGGGCCTTTCCCAATGTTGCATTCTGTCTCAGAGATTTTCCAGGACATCATTGTGTCTTATAGCCTTTGCAAGTGTTTCAGTTTTTATGGGCCAGACCATCTGGCCAATGACCAAACAAACTCCATTTTACCCTGAGACTCCAAGTCATGTAATGTTGTGTTCCATGACTAAACACTCAAGGTCACTCCAGGTTGACCTGGGCTGCATGAAATAATCACACAAGAGTCAGAGATGCCTTTTTCTTTGGGTCCTGTGATGGCTCCTCTGACCTTAGGGGTCCATGAAAAGAAAGAGAGAGAGAGCACATGCTGAACCCTTTTATTGGGAAGAAGCCATTCAAATGAGGCCAGGAGTCAGATTTCAGCAGGTTGAGTCTAGCTCCATGATGTCTGCTGTCAGCAGATTGACTGACATCAGGAAGGCCACACCCAAAGGTAGAGCAAGAGAAGGGGACACACAAAGGGCATTTCCAGGGAACATTCTATCCCAAACAGGGCAAAGGGGTAGTATTACGAAAGAATACATGGGTTTAGCTTAACCCCAGGGGTGTGCCTACTCAGAAGACTGGCCTTGCTATCCGAGCCAGGGAAAAGACTCACAAGTCATGGCACTTCTATGCCAGACTTCAGTGATCTTTCAGATCCCCATGGTGCATAAGGACTAGAAATGTGGTAACTCAGTGTGGCTTCCCACATAATTTTCCCTTTCTTAATATTTAAAGGCAATTGGGGAATTATATCTTTCAGTCACTGGATTCTTGGTCCGAGGTCATCATTATCTAGTATTAAAAAACAAAAAGAGAAGAAGAAGAGGCGAGAACGACCCCCGGACCGACCAAAGCCGCGCGCCGCTGCATCCCCGCGTCCAGCGCCTGCGTCCCGCCGCCGTCGCCACCATGCCCAAGAGAAAGGCTGAAGGGGATGCTAAAGGAGATAAAGCCAAGGTGAAAGACGAACCACAGAGAAGATCTGCAAGGTTGTCTGCCAAACCTGCTCCTCCAAAGCCAGAGCCCAAGCCTAAAAAGGCCCCTGCAAAGAAGGGAGAGAAGGTACCCAAAGGGAAAAAGGGAAAAGCTGACACTGGCAAGGACGGGAATAACCCTGCAGAAAATGGAGATGCCAAAACAGACCAGGCACAGAAAGCTGAAGGTGCTGGAGATGCCAAGTGAAGTGTGTGCGTTTTTGATAACTGTGTACTTCTGGTGACTGTACAGTTTGAAATACTATTTTTTATCAAGTTTTATAAAAATGCAGAATTTTGTTTTACTTTTTTTTTTAAGCTATGTTGTTAGCACACAGAACACTTCATTGTTGTTTTGGGGGGGAAGGAGCATATGTCACTAGTAGAATGTCTCCAAAGCTGGATTGCTGTGGGGGAAGACACCTTTACCTTCTAGTTTTGAGAGACTTCCTCTTTGTTCCTAAGAGGAAGGGATTCCCTGATGTTGGCACACACAGCCACCTTGGCACAAATGCCTTGTGGTATGGAAAAACTCAAACTCATCTGTATGTCCTCCTGTCCCTCTCTGCCATCGGCATAGACTTAACTCCCCTAAACTCAGACCTGTTGGGACCTGATTCCCAACAGTTGGTTTTACCAGTGTGTGGGGCAATCTGGACTTTCCAGTGACGTCATTGAGAATAGTGTCCCTCAGAAGAGCAGCAGTTCCTTTTCTAGATTGTGGATCTTCAGATTAATAATTTTTGCCATTTTCCTTTCATTTCCTGAAAGTCAGGGTCGGCTTGTGAAAAGTTGTTAAACAACATGCTAAATGTGAAATGTCAACCCTCACTCTAAACTTTCCCTATTCAGAGCATCAAATGAAGACTTCATTGGGTTTTATAGTGGCTTTCTGATTTTGGTAGTCCATTCAAGAAGGGAGTTTGAAAGTTGTTGTATACTGTTAACGATTGTCTGCCCATGTCCTGCCTGAAATACCATGATTGTTTATGAAAAGTATCTTTAATAAAGCTGGATACAGTTTGGCTTGGAAAAAAAAAGAATTAGTAGAAAACATATTATCATCTCAGTAACATAATCAATTCAGAAGGTTTGGGTTATTATTATTATTCTGCCAAACACTCATCTTAATCTTTTTCCAATTTTATTGGGAAGCATTTTGTTCAGCCACAGTAACATAGACATTTTTACTTAACATGGCATTTAAGCCTTTCTACAAACCCTACAGCAGAGTGCTCACATATAATATTTATTATGGCTTTTTAGAGCATTTTAACCTAGTTCCAACTCTTCAATCAGCCAGCACTTATTTGACTATGAAGGATCTTGGAAATGATTTAGGTCAAAAAATTAACAAAATCCATATGTTGTAAGTTTTAAGACATAGCCACAAAGGCTATAATTGTAGAAGCAAGGAATAATATTTAAAGTAGTCACTTCAAGAATCATGGATTTAAGAATCTGCACAATATCTAGTGATGCTCAGTTTATTCCACAGTATTCTGGGAAAATAATGGCCTTCTCTTGTGTCTCTTTGGGGAATAAAGCCTTACCCAGTGTGTCACTGTAGCAGAGAGATACTCCCATTGCCACAGTGCTGTTCAGGGACTTCCCCACTGGGGAAGTTGCACTCAGGGCTACCCCATGTTTCTTAGTGGATGCTCAGGGCTTTCTCCAGGGCATCAGTGTGGCTCAGAGCTCTCCCCAAAGGCTTATAGAGGCTATAAGGGTATTAGTTAGGGTCTTTTTTGAGATCTCAAGTTTGAATGGGTCTCAGATTTTGCCCCAGAGCTTCAGTGAGGCTAAATGTGTCAATAGATTTACAGTGGAATTTGGGGCATCCACCAGGGTCCAAGTGGAGTTGTGGATCTTTCCCAGGGTCTCCTTGTGTCTCTGTGCTTTTCCAGCTCAATAGTGAAGCTCATGGCTTCCCCATGTTCTTTAGTGGGCCTCCATGCCTTCCACAGTGTACTTTACTTCACAGGACAATCTCTAGAATTTCATATTGACTCAGGGTTTCCCATAGAATTTCAGAGGTGTTCTGATTCTTCACATGAGCTTATGTGATTCAAAGGCCTCCAAAATTGTCTCTTGGAATTCAAGGCCTTCATTGGTGAATAATTGATGTTCAGGGATTTCCCAACTGGAATTCAGGGATTTTGCAGGTCACTAAGAAGGCTCATGAACTCAGGTACTGATTCAATGGTTGTGGATTTTTGCTCAGGGTCTCAGTGGGTTTCATGGTCTCCTCAAGGCTCACAGTCATGCTTAGAGAGTTCCCTTGATGTCTTAGTGTTCTCCTTTTTATCCTCATGCATTGAGTTGAGCTCTTGCATATTCCAAGTTTCTTGGTGTTACTCAGGAAGTTTCCCATGTTTCAAAGACTGTGGGAAGGCCCTAACAATCAAACACTGCAGAAGAGACTGAGCACCACTATGATGCTGAGAATGGCACCTAGCTCCACAGAAACCCAGGGCATTGCCTGATTCACTGAGATCCTAAATGGCACTGAATCCAGCATTTCCTTTGGAAGATTCAGAGCCTGGCTCCAAGGCTAGAAGAAGCACTGATGACTCAGTGATGACTGAGACTCTGAGAATAGCACTAAGCCTCATAAAAGCAACATGTAAAAGACCTTGAAATAATAGAAGACACTGAGATTGGCTGTGAAATTCAGTGTTTCCCTGAAAAAACAATGAGACCTACTGAGATCTTTGGGAAGACTATGAGCACATGGTAAAATTGTGAAAAATGGTGAACTTAACTGAGCCTGTGATGGCAATGAGAACACTAAGACTCTTTGGAATGTCATGCACATATCTGTGTCAATGTAATGAAGGGTTCTTCACCTTTTTAAGAATCTGAAGAATATTTTGAATACCATTGAGACAACAGTGAATAAAATTAATGAATATGAAACACTTGTAGAGCTTTGAGCCTTTTAAACATTGGGCAATATTCCAAGCACCATGAAGAACATGTGGGTATTTCTAAACAAGACTCAAATTCTGGGAAAAGCCTTGAGCCTTACTGTGACACTAGGGTAGTCCCTGAGCCCCACTGACACTGGGAAAGACCCTGAACCACTCAAGTACCCGGAGTGTCAATAAGATGCTATGGTAGGCCTAAATAATCAGTGTAACCTGGGAAGTCTATAGTTTCACTTAGTGCCTGGGTAGGCAATGACACACTAGATTGTGCAGAAGGCAAAGGGAACAACTGGGACTTTGGGGAATGTCATGAGTTCAGTAAGACACTGGGCTAGCCATGAGCAATGCTGTGACAATGGGGATGTCAATGAACTCCACTGAGAACATGGGAAAAATGCTGAGATTTACTGAGACCCTGGCAAAAACTCTGAACACAGTGTGTCTTTGGGGAACTATCAAAGCCCTGGTGAGACTCTGGGAAAAGCACAGAACATTGTTGAAACACTCCAAAAGGCCCTGAGAGAAATTGAGAGCTTGGTAATGGTCATGAGTTCACTGAGGCTCTGGGCAAAACCTTAGGCTCTTTGAAAACCCAGAGAATATCCAGATGCTTGGAATGTCCAAGAGCTTAATTGAATGCATGAGGAAGGAAAGGAGAACAATAAACTCTGGAGGAATACCTAGAGCATGAGTGTGAGACTGCCTTGGAATTCATTGAGAAGCCCTGAGGTGCTGAACCCAGTGGTTTTTTTTTTTTTTGAAGATTCAGAGCCTTGCTCCAAGGCTGGAAACCCACTGAAACCCTGGGCAAGGACCCACTACAGAACTAATCAGTATCAGTGTCCATGAGCCTCCTTATTGACCTGAAAAAGCCCTGAATTCCAGTGATACACTGGGAAAAGCCCTGAGAACCAATTAGAAACCAGTGAAGGCCCTGAATTCCAAGAGACACTTTGGAGACCTTTGAATCACACAAACTCATGGGAAAAATTTGAACACCCCTAAAATTCAGTGGACAGGCCTGAGTAACATGAAATACTTGAGAGTGTCCTCAGAACTAAAGACACACTATGGAAGGCACTGAGGCACAAAAGAATGTGGAAAAGCCACAAACTATTGTTGAGCTGGAGAAACACTGAGCCAAAAGGAGACCCTGGGGAAGATCCACAACTCCACTTGGACCACAGTGGACGCCTTGAACTTTACTTAAATCTAATGAAGGCCTTTCATCCCACAGAAGATCTGGGGAGGAATCAGAGACCTAATCATACCTGAGATCTTTAAAAAAAAACCCAGAGAATTCCCTGAGCCTTTGCAAGCTATTGGGGAAAGTACTGAGCCAGACTGAGACCTTGGAGAAAGCCCTGATCTTACACTAAGATACATGAGGTAGCCTTGAGTCTCATGGACAGAGTAGAGTGCCTGAGCACCACTATGACAGTGAGAATATCTATGTGTTACCTTGCCACATTGTGCAAAGCTCTATTTCCTAATGAGACTAGGGAAGGCCATTACTTTCCCAGAATACTGTGGAAGAATCTGAGCACCACTAGATATTATACAGAGTTCTTCAATCCATTGAAATAGTAGAGTAGACCCTAGGCCTTACTACAATTCTTGGGAAGACCCTGGCACACAATCAAACTTGGGGAAAGGTGCTGAGCACCATTGTGAGGCTGGAAATGGCATTAGTGCCACAGAGATCCGGGGAAAGACCTTGAGAATTAATTGAGAATCCCTGAAATGTGCTGAACCCAGTGGTTTTTTCTTTTGTTTGTTTGGTTTTTTTTAAGATTCAGAGCCTTGCTCCAAGGCTGAAAGAAGCACTGAGTATTACTGGGACTCTAAAAAGAGTACTGAGGATCATGGACAACCTGTAAAAGATCCTGAAATAATAGGAGCCTCTGAGTTTGGCTTTGAATCTCAGTGTTCCCCTACAAAAGGCAAAGGGATCTATTGAGACCCTTTGGAAGCCCTTGGGCACATGGTGAAATTGTGAAAACTGCTGATCTGCACTGAGAGCCTGGAAGGCAAGGAGACCACTAAGACTCTTGGGAATGTTATGCACTCAACTGTCTACCTAAGGAAGGGCCTTTCTCATTCCTACAGATCTGTAGATATTCTGAACACCATTGAGACAACAATGAATAAAATTAATGAATCTCTTGAAGTTTTGAACCTCGTCTAAACACTGGGCAAAATTCCAAGAACCATGAAGACCATGTGGACATTTCTAAACTAATTGAAATTCTGAGGAAGGCCTTGAGCCCCCCTGAGATTCTAGGGTAGATCCTGAGGCCCACGGACATTGGGAAATACTCTGAGCCCCTCTGATACTCTGATTGTTAGTAACTCTGGGATAGACCCTGATTATTAGTGTAACCTGGAAAAACTGAGAGCCTGGGTAGCCAACGACACCACTAAGACTCTGGAGAAAACCCTGGGTACCACTGTGACCCTGGGGAATGCTCTGAGAATAACCCAGTTTCTGGGCTGACCATGAGCAATTATGTGACCCATGAAATAGCAATGGACTTCACTGAGAACCTTGGAAAGGTGCTGAGAATCACTGAGACACAGGCAAAAACTCAAACACAAATGAATCTTTGGGGAACTATCTAAGCCCTGGTGAGACACTGGGAATAGCACTGAACATGACCGAGACATTGAAAAAGGCCATGAGAAAAACTGAGAGCCTGATAATGGGCATAAGTTCCACTAGAGCCCTAAGCAAGTCCATTGGCTCTTTGAAAACCTGAAGAACATCCTGAACCACACTGAGATGCTGGGAATGTCCAAGAGCTCAACTGAATACACAGGGAAGAAAAGGAGAAGTCTAAACTCTGGGGGAACACCCTGAGCATGACTCTCAGACTGGAGGAGACCACTGAGATGCTAGGTTGGGACCCACAATCTGCCAAAAATGTACCAGTGTCCATGAGTTTCCATACTGTCCTACAAATGCCCTGAATTCCAGTGATACTCTGAGAAAAGCCATGAACACTAATTAGAAATCAGAGAAGGTCCAGAGTGCCAAAGACACTTCTGAAGGCCTTTGAATCACACAAAACCATGGAAAGCATCTGAACTCCAATTAAATACTGTGAACAGACCTGAGTCTCACTGAAATTCTGAAGATTTTCCTGAGAATTATAGATACATGGTGGGAGGCAGTGAGAGCCACTAAAGAACATGGGAAAGCCATGAGCTTCATTATTGATACTGAAAAGTGCTGAGACACAAGGATATTCTGGGAAAGACCCACAGTCCCACTTAAACCCTGGTGAGGGCTTGAACACCACTATAACCCTATTGAAGGTCTTTTGCCTCACAGAAGTTCTGGGGAGGAATCTGGGACCTGTCAACCTAAGGTGTGCTCCTTCACCTTTCTAAAATCTGAAGAATAGTCTCAACACCATTGAGACAACAATGAGTGAAATTAACAACTCTGATACTCTTGGTGAAGCCTCTTCTAAACACTGGGTAATATTTTTAAGTCCTTTGGGTATAGACTGAGGAGTGGGATAGCTGGGTCAAATGGTGGTTCCATTCCCAATTTTCCAAGAAATCTCCATACTGCTTTTCATATTGGCTGCACCAATTTGCAGTTCCACCAGGAATGTATGAGTGTACCTTTTCCCCCACATCCTTGTCAACTATT
Source organism: Urocitellus parryii (assembly GCF_045843805.1). NCBI lineage: Eukaryota > Metazoa > Chordata > Mammalia > Rodentia > Sciuridae > Urocitellus > Urocitellus parryii. Next base: position 3,286,350 of record NC_135534.1, on the reverse strand, counting down.
ATTGTTGTTTGTATGCATAATAGCTGCCATTCTGACTGGAGTGAGATAAAAATGTTAGAGTAGTTTTGATTTGCATTTCTCTAATTGCTAGTGATGATAAACATTTTTTCATATATTTGTTGATTGATTGTATATCATCCTCTGATAAGTGTCTGTTCAGGTCCTTGGCCCATTTATTGATTGGGTCATTTGTTTTTTTGGTGTTTAACTTTTTGAATTCTTTATATACCCTAGATATTAGTGCTCTATCTGATGTGTGAGGGGTAAAAATTTGCTCCTAAAATGTAGGTGTCTTGTTCCCATGACTAAAACACTCAGGGGTCACTCCAGGGGAACTGGGCTGTGTGAAATAACCACACAAGAGACAAAAATACCTTTTTCTTTGGAGGTCCCGTGATGGCTCCTCTGATATTAAGGGTCCACAGAAAGAGTACCCCTTTTATTGAGGAGAAGTCATTTAAATGAGGCAAGGGGTGTCGGCAGGTTGACTGACATCTAGGAAGGCCACACCCAAGGGCAGAGTAAGAGAAGGGGACATACAAAGGGCATTTCCATGGAACATTCTATCCCAAACAGGGCAAGGGGAATATAACAAAGGAACAGGTGAGCGTAGTTCAATCCATGGGCATGTAGGAAGGCACGCCCATGCACAAAGACACATTTGCGTTTCTCAACCCAAAAGATCAGGCTACTATGTTTGGTTACCCAAGCAATCAGATCACAGGGTGACCAATAGTGCCACACTAATCAAAAGGGGAAGCACACTGGTCACATGCTATGCTGGCCTCCCACATGTAGGCTCTCTATTCACCTCACAGGTTGTTTCTTTTGCTGAGTCCATCCCATTTATTGATTCTTGATTTTAATTCTTGTGCCAAAGTAGTCTTATTAAGGAAGTTGGGGCCTAATCCCACATGGTGAAGATTAGGGCCTACTTTTTCTTCTATTAGACACAGGATCTCTGGTTTTACTCCTAGATCCTTGATCCATTTTGAGTTGAGTTTTGTGCATGGTGAGAGATAGGGGTTTAATTTCATTTTGTTGCATATGGGTTTCCAGTTTTTCCAGAACCATTTGTTGAAGAGGCTATCTCTTCTCCAATGCATGTTTTTGGCACCTTTGTCTAATATAAGATAATTGTAATTTTGTGGGTTAATCTCTGTGTCCTCTATTCTGTGCCATTGATCTACCAGTTTTGTTTTTGTTACTATTGCTCTGTAGTATAGTTTAAGGTCTGGTATAGTGATGCCACCTGCTTCACTCTCCCTTCTAAGGATTGCTTTAGCTATTCTGGGTCTCTTATTTTTCCAGATGAATTTCATGACTCCTTTTTCTATTTCTATGAGGAATATCATTGGGTTTTGTTTGGAATATCACTAAATCTGTATAGTGCTTTTGGAAGATGGTCATTTTGATAATATTAATTCTTCCTATCCAAGAGCAAGGTAGACCTTTCCATCTTCTAAGGTCTTCTTTGACTTCTTTCTTTAGGGTTCTGTAATTTTCATTATATAGATCTTTCACTTCTTTCATTAAGTTGATTCCCAAGTATCTTTTTTTTTTTGAGGCTATTGTAAGTGGGATAGTTTTCCTCATTTCCCTTTCAGAAGATTTGTCACTGATACACAGAAATGACTTTGATTTATGGGTGTTGATTTTATATTTTGATACTTTGCTGAATTCATTTACTAGTTCTAGAAGTTTTCTGGTGGAACTTTTAGGGTCTTCTAGGTATAGAATCATATTGTCTGCAAATAGCGCTAATTTGAGTTTTTTTTTTTTTTACCTATGTGTATCCCTTTAATTTCTTTAATCTGTCTAATTGCTTTGGCCAGTGTTTCAAAAACTATGTTAAATAGAAGTGGCGAAAGAGAGTATCCCTGTCTTAATCCAGTTTTTAGAGGGAATGTCTTCAATTTTTCTCCATTTAGAAGAATGTTGGCCTGGGGCTTAGCATAGATAGCCTTTATGATGTTGAGATATGTTCCTGTTATCCCTAGTTTTTCTAGTGTTTAGAACATAAAGAGGTGCTGAATTTTGTCAAATGCCTTTTCTGCATCTATTGAGATGATCATATGATTCTTATCTTTAAGTCTATTGATGTGATTAATTATGTTTATTGATTTCTGTATGTTGAACCAAACTTGCATCCCTGGGATGGATCCCAGTTGATCGTGGTGCATGATCTTTTTGATATATTTTGTATTCTATTTGCCAAAATTTTATTGAGAATTTTTGCATCTATGTTCATTAGAGATATTGGCCTGAAGTTTTCTTTCTTTGATGTGTCTTTTCCTGGATTTGGAATCAGAATGATATTGGCCTCATAGAATGAGTTTGGAAGTGCTCTCTCTTTTTCTATTTTCTGAAATAAATTGAAGAGTATTGGTATTAGTTCTTCTTTAAAGGTATTGTAGAACTTGGCTGTGTATCCACCCAGTCCTGGGATTTTCTTGGTTGGTAGACTTTTGATGGCATCTTCTATTTCATCACTTGAAATTGATCTGTTTAAATTGTGTATATCATCCTCATTCACTTTGGGCAAATTTATATGACTCTAAAATTTGTTAATGCCTTTGATATTTTCTATTTTATTGGAGTACAAGTTTTCAAAAATAATTTCAAATTATCTTCTATATTTCTGTAGTGTCTGTTGTGATATTTCCTTTTTATTATGTATATTAGTAATTTGAGTTTTCTCCCTCCTTCCCTTCATTAGCATGGCTATGGCTCTGTCAATTTTATTTATTTTTTTTTCAAAGAACCAACTTTTTGTTCTCTCAACTTTTTCAATTGTTTCTTTGTTTCAATTTCATTATTTCAGGTCTGATTTTAATTATTTCCTGTCTTCTACTGCTTTGGGTGTTGATTTGTTCTTTTTCTAGGGCTTTGAGATGTAATGTTAAGTCATTTATTTGTTGGCTTTTTCTTCTTTTAGGGAACAAGCTCCATGCAATAAACTTTCCTCTTAGAACTGCTTTCATAGTGTCCCAGAGATTTCAATATGTTGTATCTGTGTTCTCATTCACCTCTAATATTTTTAAAATCTCCTCCTTGATGTCTTCTGCAACTCATAATTCATTCAGTAGCATATAACTTAGTCTCCAGGTATTGGAGTGGATTTTATTTCTTATTTTATAATTGATTTCTAATTTCATTCCATTATGATAGAATGCAGGGTAGTATCTCTACTTTTATATTTGCTAAGAGTTGCTTTGTGGCATAGTATATGATCCACTTTAGGGAAGAATCCACATGCTGCTGAAAAGAAACTGGGTTCTCTCATTGAAGGATAAAATATTCTATATGTCAGTTAAGTCTAAGCTTTGATTGTATTATTGAATTCTATAGTTTCTTTGTTCAGCTTTTGTTCAGAAGATCTATCTAGTGATGAAAGAGGTGTGTTAAAGTCGCCCCAAATTATTGTGTTGTGGTCTATTTGATTCTTGAACTTGAGAAGAATTTGTTTGATGACTGTAGATGCTCCGTTGTTTGGTGCATATATATTTATAATTGCTAAGTCTTGTCGGTGTATGTTTCCCTTGAGCAGTATGTAGTGTCCTTCTTTATCCTTTTTTATTGACTTTGGTTTGAAGTCTATTGTATTTGATATGAGAATGGAAACCCCTGCTTGTTTCCAAGTCCACATGAGTGGTATGACTTTCCCAACCCTTCACCTTCAGTCTGTGGATGTCTTTTCCTATGAGATGAGTCTCTTGGAGGCTTTTTTAAAATTCAATCTGCTAGTCTATGTCTTTTGATTGGATAGTTTAGGCCATTAACATTCAGGGTTATTATTGAGGCATGATTTGTATTCCCAGCCATTTTTATTATTTAACATGACTTGGATTCTCTGATTAGATTTTTCTTTAGTGTAATACCTCTTTCTGCTGATTTTCATCATTGTTTTTTATTTCCTCTTCTTGGAATATTTTGCTGAGGATGTTCTGTAGTGCAGGCTTTCTAGTTGAAAATTCTTTTAACTTCTGTTTATCATAGAAGGTTTTTATTTCATCATTTAATTTAAAGCTTAGTTTTGCTGGATATAAGATTCTTGGTTGGCATCCATTTTTCTTTCAGAGCTTGGTATATGTGGTTCCTTAATCTCCTGGCTTTGAGGGTCTGGGTTAAAATATCTGCTGAGATACAAATTGGTCTCCCCCAATATGTGATCTGATTTCTTTCTCTTGCAGCTTTTAAGATTCTATTCTTATTCTGTATGCTAGGCATTTTCATTATAATGTGAATTGGTGTAGATCTGTTGTAATTTTGTACATTTGGTGTTCTGTAAGCCTCTTGTATTTGGTTTTTCAATTCGTTCTTCAGGCTTGGGAAATTTTCTGATGTTATCTCATTAAAGAGATTGTGAATTCCTTTGGTTTGAAACTCTGTGCCTTCCTCTATCCCAATAACTCTTATATTTGGTCTTTTGATGCAGTCAAATAATTCTTGTATGTTCTGTTTATGGTTTCTTACTATCTTCACTGTGTGATCAACTTTATTTTCTAGATTGTATACTTTGTCTTCATTATCTGACGTTCTTTCTTCCAAATAATCTAGTCTTTTGTTTATGCTTTCTATTGATTTTTTTATTTGATTTATTGCATCCTTCAATTTAAGGATTTTTTCACTGGTTAATTTTTCAGAGTCTCTATCTCTGTCTTGAAGTAATCCTTTGCTACCTAAATTTGCTCTCTTATCTTTTTGTTGGAGTGATCAATTTTTGCCTGTATTTGCTCATTTAGGACATTCTTTAATTCACAGATCATTTTAATTATGAACCTTCTGAACTTCTTCTCTGACATTTCATCAACTTCACTGTCCATAGGTTATGTTATTATACTATCCTGGTTTGTTTGGAGCACTTTCCTCCCTTGTTTTTTCATGTTGTCTATGTGTCTTCCTTCCTTGAAGTGTGGATCTGAGATATTACAGTTTCTTTCCTATATTCTTGTAGTACCTGTGCAGATTGTCTATACCTTACCTTGATGTTGGACTTCCAGACCCTGCTGGTGTCCCTCAGTGTATGCTACTGCCTCTAAGGTTGGTGATGGCAGTAGCAGAGGTAACTCAAGATAACAGTTAAGGTTCCCCAAGATGGAAGCAATGTCTTATAGAGAATGGGCTGCAAGAGTGGGCCTCACACTCCCGTTGGGATGCCTGCTCTGGGATGCAGCTGCTTGTAGGTCCTGTCTGTTGTCACAAAGTTAGGGGCTACTCTGAGTGGAAGGCTATTGTGATGGCTGCAGTGTCCCAAGATAAACGTGGGTTAGGCTTAGGCTCCCAGGTGTGTGTGTGGGGTGAACTCTGACTTACCCTGGAGCTGGGTCCTGCACAAGTTTGTGTGGACAGATCTGGGCTGGGCCTGACTCCTGTGGTAGTCTGCTAGTCAGAAGAGGTGGTTCTGTGCCAGAAGCTGGGCTCCCACGGGTGCCTACTGGTGGGAGGTGGACCCAGGCCTGTGATCTGGGCTGAGGGTCTTGACTACCCATGGTAGTCTGCTGGTCAGAAGGGGCAGTCCTGCGCCAGAGGCTAGGCTCTGATGGGTGTCTGCCCTGCTGGTGGAGAGGTAGATCTGGGCCTATTGTAAGCCTGGGTCCTGTGTGGGCTGGTGTGGGTGATTTGGGCTGGGTCTCAGCTCCCATCCCAAAAGATACTTTTAAAGGCCTTTGAATCACACAAGCTCATGGAAAGTATCTGTAGACATCTGAAAGTCTCTGTACAGACCTGAGTCACATGGAAATCCTGGAGATTTTGCTGAGAACTACAGATACTCTGTGGAAGGCCTTGAAGACCACTAAAGATCATGGGAAAGCCATGAGTTCATTGTTGAGCTTGAAAAGCACTGAAACACAAGGACACCCTGGGAAAGTTCCACAATCCCACCTAGACCCTGGTGGAAGTCCTCACCTCCACTGAAATATACTGAAGACCTTTAGCATCACAGAAGCTTGGGGGAATAATTTGAGATTCAATAATATCTGAGATCTCAAAAAACACACTAGAGAATACTCTGATCTCATGTAAGTTACTGGGGAGAGCACTGATCCAGACGGAGACCCTGGAGAAACCCTGAAATTACAGTAAAAAATATGGGGTATCCCTGAGTGCCAGTGACACAGTAGGGAATGCCTGAGCACCATTGTGAAAGTGGGAATATCTCTGTGTTACAATGCCACACTGGGCAAGGCTGTATTCCCTAGTGAGACATTAGCAAAGCCATTTCCCCCCACCCCCCACCCCACCCCAGAATGCTGTGGAGAAATTGGAGTACCACTAGATATTGTGCAGAGTTCTTCAACCCACTGAAACAGTAGGGTAGGTCTTAGGCCTCATCAAGATTCTTAGGAAGGCTGAGATACTCAGTCAAACTCTGGGGAGGATGCTGAGCATCTTCATTTGCAGCTGGGAAGCTGTAAATGGCACATACCTCCACAGAGACACTGGGCAAGGTACTGAGATTCATTGAGAATCCTTGAATTCCCCTGAATCCAGTGTTTCCTTGGGAAGATTCAGAGATTTACTTGAAGCTGAGAAAAGCACTAAGCATCCTGGAGATTTTGAGAATAGCTCTGAGCCTCATGGACAAACTGTAAAAAAAAAAAAACATGACATAATAGGAGACTCTGAGGTTAGCTCTGAAACATCGTGTTCTTCTGCAAAAAGCAGCGACACCAGTTGAGAATCTTAAAAAGACCCTGAGAACATGGTGAAATTGTGAATGGGGCTGACCTGTACTGAGAACCTGGGAAGGCACTGAGATTACTAAGACTTTGGGGATGTTGTGCACATATCTGTCAAGGTCCCTTCACCTTCCTAAGAATATAAAGACTATTTTGAACACCATTTAGACCACAGTGAAAGGAATTAACCAATCTGAGACATTTATAGGAGCCTTGAGAATCTTTTAAACACTAGGCAGAATTCCATGCACCCTGAATAGCACATGCACTCTTCTAAACAACAATGAGATTCTGAAGAAGGCCTTGAGCACTTCTGAGAATCCAGGGTAGGCCCTGAGGCCCACTGACACTTGGAAAGACCTTGAGCCCCTTGAAACCCTAAGTGTCACAAAGATTTTGGGTTATGCTCTGATCTCAATGAAAACTGGGAAGACTATAGATTCACTTAGTACCTCAGAAGGCAATGACACCACTAAGACTCTGCAGAAAAACCTGGGTACCACTGGGACCCTGAGAAATGCCCTGATACTCTGCAAGGCTCTGTGTTTTCCCTGAGTAACTCTGTGACCCTGGAAATGGCAATAAACTCAACTGAGAACATGGGAAATGTGCAGAGATTTACTGAGACCTTGGCAAATACTATGAACACCTGTGTGTCTTTAGGGAATTATCTAAGCCCAGGTGAGAGTCTGGGAATAGCACTGAACATGACTGAGACTCTACAAAGGCCCCAAGGAAAACTGAAAGCTTGGTAATTGTCATGAGTTCCACTGAATCCCTGGGTAAGACCTTCAGCTCTTTGAATAAGTGGGGAACATCATGAAACTCACTGAGGAGGTGGGAATGCCCAAGAGCTCAACTGAATGAGTGAGGAAGGAAAGAAGAACACTAAGACTCTGGGGGACTCTCTGAGCATGACTGTGAGACTAAAGGAGTCCATGAAACCCACTGAGACCCTGGATAAACCCCCTAATCCATGAATCAGTAGCAGAGTCCATGAGCCTCCTTTGTGACCTGCAAAAGCCCTGAATTTCAGTGATACACTGAGAAAATCCCTGAACACCAGTGAAAACCAGTGAAGGCCCTGACTGCCAAAAGACACTTTTGAAGGCCTTTGAATCACACAAATTCATGGAAAGCATCCGAACACCCCTGAAATTTAATGGACAGTCCTGAATCACAATGAATTTCTAAGATTGTTGTGAGAACTACACATACACTGGGGAAGGCATTGTAGTCCCCAAAGATCATGGGAAAACCTTGAGCTTGAAAAAGACTGAGACACAAGGACACACTGGGAAAATCTACTACCCCAATAGTCCATGGTGGAGGCCCTGAACATTACTGTAAATCATTACTGTAAATTACTATGAAGCCTTTAGCCTCACAGAAGCTCTAGGGAAGAATCAGAGACACGTCATACCTGAGATTTTCAAAGGGGTTAGTGACTTCCCTGAGCCCCTGTAAGTCACTGGGGAAAGCACTGAGCCAGATGGAGAGTGGGGAGAATACCCTGAGCTTACACTGAGAAACACAGGCTAGCCATGAGTGCCCCTGGCACGGTGAAGAAGGCCCTGAGAACAACAGTGATAATGGGAATATGTCTGTGTTACAAGGACACCAGGGGCAAGGTTTGATTTCCCAATGAGACACTAGTGAAGGCCATTATTTTCCCAGAATAGTGTAACAGAATCAGAGCACCACTCAATGTTTTATAGATTCTAAAGACCACTAAAAGAGAAGCAAGGACACTAGGTCTCACTATGATATTTGGGCAGGCCCTGTCACACAATCAACACTGGGCAACATCATGAGAGACTGTGAGACTGAAAGAGACCATGCAACCCACTGAGATGCTGGGCAAGAACCCACAATCCACTGAATTTGTACCAGTGTCCAGGAACTTCCTTACAGACCTGCAAAAGCCCTGAACTCCAGTGAAACAGTCAGAAAAGGCCTGAACAACAATTAGAAACCGGTGAAGGCCCTGAATGCTCAGAGACCTTTCTGAAGGCATGTGAGTCACCCAAACTCATGGAAATCTGGTGATCTCACCTCAAATTAGTGTACAACCCAGAGTGACAATGAAATATTGGACACTGTCTTGAGCATTACAGATACACTGTGGAGGGCATTGAGGTCCACTAAAGGACAAGGGAACCCCAGGAGCTTTATTATTGTGCTGGAAAAGCATTAAAACACAGGACACCCTGGGAAAGACCCACAACCCCACTGGGATCCTGGTGGAAGCCTGGAAACCCACTGTCAATCTATTTATTAAAAGCCTTTAGCCTCTCAGAAGCTCAGGGGGAAAATCTGAGAATCAATCAAACCCAAAGTCACATTAAAGGTCCCAGAGAAATTCCTGAGCCCCTGGATGTCATTTTTCAATATACTGAGCCAGACAGAGACCCTGGACAAAACCCTGAGCTTACACTCAAAAGCATGGGGGAGCCTGAGTGAACCCCATGCAGTGGGAAAGGCCCTGAGCCTCACCAAAGACAAGGGAATATCTGTCAGGTAAAATGACACACTGTGCAATGCTCTATTTTCTATTGAAACCTTGTGACATCCTTTTTTTTTTTTTTTTCCCCAGAATGCTGTGGAAAAACCCAAGCACCACTAGATGGCATGCAAAGTTCTTCAATCCACTGATATAGTAGAATATGCCCTAGGTGTGACTAGGATTGTGGAGAAGGCTGTGTCACACATTCAAATACACTCATCTTTGGGGAAGATGCTGAGCCCCACTGTGCTTCTGCAAAAAGCATGAAACTCCACAGAGTCTTTGAGAAATACCTGGGATTCATAGAGCAAGGCTCAAGTTTGCTGGACCTAGTGTTTCCTGGGAGAGGATTCAGAGACTCACTCTGAGTCTGGAAGAAACACAGAGTGAATGGAGACTTGGAAAAGAGATCTAGCCCTCAGGGACAACCTCAAACAGATTCTGAAAGAAGAGGAGACTCTCAGGGTGGCTTTCAGACACAGTGTTTTTGTGCCAAATACACCAAGAGCTTCCAGAACCTTGGGAAGGCCCTGAGCACATGGGGGAAACTGTGAATGGTGCTGATATTGACTGAAGGCCTGGGAAGGCTGGGAGAACACTGAGAGTCATGGGAAGTTTGTACACACATCTGACACTTAAGGAAGGGCTCCCGCCTTCCGAAGATTCTGAAGAATATTTTGAACACTATTGTGACCACAGTGAATGAAGCTGATCAATCTGAGGCTATTGATGAGACTCTTGTAAACACTGGGGTGTATTCAAAGTTACAGAAGACCAGGTGGACCTTTATGAACAAGAAAGAAGTGCTGGGGAAGGACTTGAGCACTTCCTAGATTCTAGGGTAGGCCCAGAGATGTAGTGACACCAAGAAAAACCAGGAGCCACTCGGATACCTTGAGTAGGGTGACCTGGGATGACTAGAGTTTACTGTGTTCCTGGAAAGGCAATGACAACACCATGACTCTGCAGAAAACCCTGGGCACTCCAATGACCCTGAAGAATGCCCTGACACTCACCTTGACTCTAAGATGGCCCTGAGTAACACTGTGACCATGGGAATTTCAAGGAAGTCCTCTGGAAATGTGGAACAAGTGCTGAGATTGACTGAGATCATGACTGAAACTCCGAACATGGTGCATTTTGGGGAACTATCTGAGCAATAATGGGAACTCTGGGAATGACACTGAAGATGACTGAGACTCTGAAAAGGGCCTGAAATCAACAATATCCTGAAATGGTCATGACTTTCACAGTGGCCCAGAGCAAGATGTGACTGAGATGCTGGCCTTGTCCAAAAGTTCAACAGGATGCATGAGGCAGTTCAGGAGAACCCTCAGTCACTGGAGAGATACCCAGACCCAGAGTGAGATTGGAGGTGACCATGAAAACCACTAAGACCCTGGGAAAGGAGACAGAGTCCACTGAATTACTTCTCAGAGTCCAGGAGCCTCCTTAGTGACTTGCAAACATCCTGAATTTCATTGCCACAGTGTGAAAAGCCCTGAACAACAAGCTGAATCTAGTGAAGGCCCCAAATGCCAAGAGACAGTTTGGGAGGCCTTTGAAGCACACCAACTCACAGCATCTGAACACCATGGTAATTCTATGCAGAGCTCTGAGTCACACTGAAATCCTGCAGATGGTACTGAGAACAAAAGACACACTGTGGAAGTCATGGAGGCCCTGGAAAGAACATGGGAAAGTCATGTTCACCATTCTGGAGTGGGAAGTGCACTGAGACATAAGGAGACCCTGGGAAAGCTCCAAAAACCCTCGAGATCCTGACTGGGCCCTGAACCCACTGTCAATCTCTTGAAGGCCTTTAGCCTCACAGCAGCTCCGGGAACTATTTGAGGCCCAATCCCACCTGATACTTCCAAAAGAGCCTAGGGAATTCCCTGAGTGCCAGTAAGTCTTTGTGGAAAGCACTGAGCCACACTCAGATGCAGGAGAAAACCTGAGCTTACTTTCAGAAATTTGGGGTAACCCTGAGTGCCACTGACACACTGAGCAAGGCCCTGAGCACCACAAGGACAATGGGAAGCTGTCCATGTCATGAGGACACAAGACACAAGGCTCCATTCCACAGAGACACTGGTGAATGCTGTTCATTTCCCAGAACAGTGTGGAAAAATCAGAGCTCCGCTCGATAGTGTGTAGAGTCTAAAGCCCCCTGAAAGTCAAGCATAGGCCCTAGGCTTCTCTATGGTTTGTAAAAGTTCTTGACAGAAAATCAGAGTGCAGGGAAGATGCTGAGCATTACTGTGAAGTTCAAAATGGAATTCAGCTTCCCAGAGACCCTGGGAAAGCCCTGGGATTCACTGAGAAAGCCATCAGAGTGCTGAAGCCAGTGTTTCCTTTGGAAGATTTACAGCTTTGTGCCCAGGCTTAAAGAAGCACTGAGCATCTAGGAGACCTTGACAACAGCACTGAGCCTCATGGAAAACCTGTCACAGAGCCTGAAATCATAGGAGCCACTGATGTGGACTCTGAACTCAGTGTAACCCTGCTAAATGCCATGAGACCTCTTGCAATCTGTGGCAAGGTCCCGAGCACATGGTGGAATGGGATTTGTGCTGATCTTCACTGAGAGCCTGGAAGGCCAGGAGAACAATCAGAATTTGGGGAAGGCTGTGCACATACTAAAGGAAGTGCCCTTCACTTTTCTACAAATAAGAGCAATGTTTTGAACTCTAATGAGAGCACAGTGAATAAAGCTCATGAATGTGAGATGCTTTGGGAAGAGTTGAACATCTTTGGAAAACCGGGCAATAGGTCAATCAGTACCATAAAGACCATGTGGACCTTTGTAAACAAGACAGAAATCATGGGGAAGGTCTTGAGTTTTCTGGATTGTCTCAGGTAGGTCCTGAGGCACGTGACATTATAAAAGACCCTGACCTCCTCTGAAACTCTCAGTGTGCCTAGGACCCTGCAGTAGGCCCTAATCATGAGAATAACTTGGGAAGACTACAGCTTCTTGAGTGTCTGGGAAGGGAATGTCACCACTAACATTCTACAAAGATGTTTTGAATATCACAGTGACACTGGGAAATGCTCTGAGGCTCACTAAGACTCTGATCTGGACCAAAAATACACTGTGACCTTAGAGGAGCAATGAAGTCCACTAAGAACATTAGAAAGGTGCTGACATTGACTGACACTCTGGCAAAACCTCTGAAACCAGTCTGTCTTTGGGAAATATCTCAGCCATGGTGACACTCTAGGAATATCACCCCAAATGACTGAGGTACTACAAGAGGCCCCCCAAAACACCTGAGATCCTTTAATGACCATGAGTTCCACTAAGGCCCTGGCTAGTTCCTTGGCTCTCTGAAAACCTGAGGAGCGTCCTGAACCACACTGAGATGCTAGGAATGTCCAATAGTACCACTGTATGCATGGTGAATGGAAGGAGAACACTGAGACTCTGGGGGAGCTCACGGAGTATGACTGTGAGATTGGAAGAGACCATGCTACACACTGAGATGCTGGGCAAGAACCCACAATCCATTGAATCTGTACCAGTGTCCAGGAACTTCCTTACTGACCTGCAAAAGCTCTGAATTCCAGTGAAACAGCATAATAGTTGTCCAGGAACAATTATTAGAAACCAGAGAAGGCCCTGAATGTTCAGAGACCTTTCTGAAAGCATGCAAGTCACCCAAACTCATGGAAAGCTGGTGATTTCACCTCAAATTAGTGTACAGCCCAGAGTGACACTGAAATCCTGGACACTGTCTTGAGCACTACAGATATACTGTGGAGAACACTGAGGCCCACTAAAGACAAGGGAACCCTAGGAGCTTTATTGTTGTGCTGGAAAAGCACTACAACACAGGACACCCTGGGAAAGATTTACAACCTCACACTGATTCTGGAGGAAGCCTCAAAACACACTGTCAATCTATTTATTGAAAGCCTTTAGCCTCTCAGAAGCTCTAAAGGAAAATCTGAGAATCAGTCTTTCCCGAGGTCACATTAATGTTTCTAGAAAAATACTGGAGCTTCTGGATGTCACTGAGAATACACTGAGACCCTGGACAAAGCCCCGAGCTTACACTCAGAACATGGGGGAGCTTGAGTGACACCCATGCAGTGGGAAAGGCCCTGAACCCCCCAAAAATCAATGATAATATCTCTCAGTTACCATGACACACTGGGAGAGGTTCTATTTCCTATGGAAACCCTTGCAACACCCCTTGTTTTCTCAGAACCCAGTGGAAGAACCTGAGCACCACTAGATGGCGTGCAAAGTTCTTCAATCCACTGATATAGTAGAGTGTGCCCTAGGTGTGACTAGGATTTGGGGGAATGCTGTGACACACATTCAAACACACTCATCTCTGGCAAATATGCTGAGCCACATGCTGTGTCTGCAAAAGGCATGAAACTTCAGAGACCCTGAGAAAGCCCTGGGATTCATAGAGCAAGGCTCAAATTCCCTGGGCTTACTGTTTCCTAGGAGAGGTTTCAGAGAATCACTCTGAGTCTGGATGAAACACAGAGTGAATGGAGACTTGGAGAAGAGATCTAGCCCTCAGGGACAACCTCAAACAGATTCTGAAAGAAGAGGAGACTCTCAGGGTGGCTTTCAAACACAATGTTCTGTGCCAAATACACTAAGAGCTTCCAGAACCTTGGGAAGGCCCCGAGCACATGGGGAAACTGTGAATGGTGCTGATATGCACTGAGGGCCTGGGAAGGCTGGGAGAACACTGAGAGTCGTGGGAAGTTTGTACACACATCTGTCATCTTAAGGAAAGGCCCTCACCTTCCGAAGATTTGGAAGAATATTTTGAACTCTACCCCACACTTATACCCAACAATATTTAAAAGTAAAATTACTCATACTTACTGAAAGAATGAACAAGGCTCGTCGTCGGAGAAAATGCTCATTTATTGAGGAACAGCTCTGCATATTTATAGAGCTGTGGGTGGTTTGACAGTTATGATAGTTTAATGGTTGAACGGTTTGACAGTTGGCATGGGGTGCTTTCTGATTGGTGAGTAAGGATCATGTGAGCCAGCAGGGCTAGTCTGATTGGTGGGTAAGGACCATGTGAACCAGCAGGGCTAGTGTGATTGGTGGGTAAGGATCAGGTGAGCCAGCAGGGCTAGTGTGATTGGTGGGTAAGGATCATGTGAGCCAGCAGGGCTCACCATGGGACGGCTCTTCTCGGGGGATGGGAAAGTTAGTCTTTGGAGTTGGGGTGATTCCCAACACTCTAAGATTAGATTTGATGATAATAAAAATTTTTCCTAAATTGGTAGGTAAAATGCTATTTTCTCTTCAATTTTATATTTATTAGTAGTAATAATAAAATATTTTTCCTATACTCACTAAACATATATTTATTTTTTTAAAAAGGTATATATTCATATCTTCCAGGTCCTTTATAGAGGCCACCACTCCTAAGTTAAAAAGTCTGCCTCTTACCTCATTCCAAGTAAAGGTAATCAAATTCATTTAAAGTTAAGTTCAAAAGATAAACTTTTATTATACAACATACTATATTCTTAACAGATGGAGATGAGTTATATAAAATTATATTTCTTTACTCATAACTATTATAATAATTAAACATATTTTTACTCTTGTTAATTTTAAACTGTATTTTTCACACAAACCTTACAAGTGTTGTTTGTTAATGCCAACACAACTATCAATTCTAACATAATGAGTTAATTTAAGAGATTAAGCCTATTACCTTTAGAAAAACAAGTTCTTAAACTGACTTTCAGCATGTTTGATTCCATTTTATAATTCTCTTGCTTAGCTTATTACTAGAGACAAAATCAAATCAGGCATTGGTAAAAAAAACTAGACTTTCTTGTACTGTAATACCATTTTCAGCTCAATAATATTAATGATTTTCACATGCCTAAAAAGCAACTTTTTCCAGTTTTCTTGCCCAGACAAAAATATTTATTCAGTCACTTCTTATTATTTAAATACTTGTACAATGTCAAGCAATTATTTACAATTTAAGGCTAATTATGCTCCAACTTATATCAATGATTTTCTTCAATTTAAATTTTTTTTTTTAGTTCTAGATGGACACAATATCTTTATTTTTATTAATTTTTTTATGCGGTGCTTAGGATTAAACCCAGAGCCTCATGCATGAGAGGCAAGTGCTCAACCACTGAGCCACAACCCCAGCCCTTCAATTTTTAAATAATAATAAAAAAAGTGTGTGGGGGAGAATTCTACATAACCCTACTAAATCTCACAAGATTATTTTTTAAATTTTTCTTTAAATTGTGATATTAAAAGCCTCACTGCTACTGAGCAACACATGGAGCAATAGAATAAATCAGCTTCCATAACATAGAGACTCTATTTGTCTATTTCCAGAAAAACCTACCTGTCATCATGGAAACAACTGAAAAACCTGACACTTCTAGTTGAACAGATAGCTCAACAACAGGGAGGTAATAAGACTCCAACCACACTGTTATAAGCATGCTGATTTTCTTGATCTATCAGGTAAGTAAGTGTACATTGAGAGACTCATTGTACCCATTTCCCAGATCCACCTTTAATGCACCTAACCATGTGGACTAGTTATCCATCTCAGTATTTTCTAGTGATACATAGATAATGGGAGATTTTACAGAAAACATTACACTGCTTCATGCTGCTAGATTTAATTATACATGGACTACACTGGGAACCTACCTATATGATGGTCCCATGATTAACACGCTGGCTATTTAAAGGGAACTTTAAGGAAAAGACAACTTAGAAGGACCTAAGACAGCCAATCATACTGGCCCTTGGAATACAGATTATATATCTGGACAGTTATTGAAATGGGACAGTTATTGGAATGGAACTTTCCCATAACTAGCCATTCATTTTCACAGAATCTCCACCAATATTTGCCAGCCCTAATCATTCTGCAATAGAATTTGGCATCTTTCTTAAATGAATGAAATGTGCAAATGCTTTGTCAGCACAACATAAAATCTCTAGAAGTGATGGATATGTTTTGGATTGATCTTCAAAAATTGATAAGACAGCTTGTGAAGGTGCCACTTCCTACCAAAAGCCAAAGCCAGGAGGGCTTGATGTGGAAACACTGCCACTGAATATGTTTTGCTTTTGCTTCTTTTTTTTTATTATTTTTTTTTTATTTTTTCTTTTTTTTTTTATTGGTCGTTCATAACATTACATAGTTCTTAATACATCATATTACACGGTTTGATTCACGTGGATTATGAACTCCCCCTTTTACCCCGTATACAAATTGCTGTATCACATCAGTTTCCCTTCCATTGATTGACATATTGCCTTTCTAGTGTCTGATGTATTCTGATGTCTGTCCTATTCTCTACTATCCCCCCTCCCCTCCCCTCCCCTCCCCTCCCCTCCCCTTTTCTCTCTCTACCCCTTCTACTGTAAATCATTTCTTCCATTTGTATTATCTTGTCTTACCCCTCCTTTCCTATTGTATGAGAATTTGCAGGCAACCATGTTGAATTTGAATCTTTAATATAACAAGATATCTAAGAATTAGGAAAACAGTTATCTAGAACAATTTTCAGAGTACAAAAATACGATTAGATATTCATTTGTTCTGATTCTTTAAAAATCCATATGATTTTGATTACTCCCTATTGTTTAGTATCAATTTGCCACCATGTAATGAAGGCCAAATTAAGGCCTGGCAAACTGATTGATGTTATACTAGAAAGAGCAATAATTTGTATTTTGGTTTATAGCAGTTATTCCTCATTTGATGATAATTTTGTCCTATACATCTTAATGTATTCTTTCAGGCCTTTATCTTTCCCATATTCACTGTATCTATGGACATAATCCATTCTGTCATGATTCTATGACCCATGAAAGTTTCTTTGGTAATATTCTGTCTTTCAGGAAAGATAATATTCCAAATGATCTCTGGCATTTAATTGTTGCCTCAGATTTTCTTCATCTTTCATGGCCCCATATCTAACTTCATAGGCTAGAAATACAGGAGGGTTCCTGCTATGGCCTGCAAGCCCAGGTTCAATTCTCTTATGTTCTAATATTTGGAAATGTAAAATTAAGCAAAATGGATGATGGATGTCCTGTAAATTGTAAGGAATGTAATTTAACTAAGCTCATTTCTTAATAATTTGGCTCAAAATATTTCCAAAGCCCTATACAATTAGGTAAGTATTGAGGAAGAGATTAAAAGTAATTCAAGTACTTTTAAAACTATTGTTCCAAATATTGACAATGAGCTTTCTTCTCTCAGAATTTGAGCAAAGGCTTAAACACCATGTTTGCTATAAGTATGTCTGTGTTACTATAGCCAAACATCATACTTCCCAATAAAATTTGTAAAAACTCAGTAATCACCTGTTGGATGTTTGACATACTAATAAAAATGGTTTGATCCTTATGGAGAAGTGTTGGGAGTCGCCCCAGCTCAAAAGACTAACTTCCCCATCCCCCAAGAAGAGCCGTCCAATGGTGAGCCCTGCTGGCTCACATGATCCTGCTGTACAATGGTGAGCCCTGCTGGCTCACCTGATCCTTACCCACCAATCAGACTAGCCCTGCTGGCTCACCTGATCCTTACCCACCAATCAGACTAGCCCTGCTGGCTCACCTGATCCTTACCCACCAATCAGACTAGCCCTGCTGCTCACCTGATCCTTACTCACCAATAAAAAGCACCCCATGCCAACTGTCAAACCACCCCCAGCTCTATAAATATGCAGACTGTTCCTCAATAAATGGGCATTTTCTCCAATGGCAAGCCTTGATGGTTCTTTCACTGGTGCCGAAATCCAGGAGGGGGAATGCCTTGCTGCTCGAGGGCCCCCTCTCTCAAGGTCTGCTGTCATCCACTCTTTCGAGCACTGCTGCTACTCACACAACACTGGCTCTTCAGTAGGTGAGTTCCCCTATCGGGTATCCAACTTCAGATGGGCTACGCAGGGGCTTTGACCGTGATCATCCAGAAAACCTCTGACGCCCAATCTGGAGGAGAGAACGCACCCCACTATGATCTTCATGGTCATGGTGGACTCTCTGAAACCCGGTTCATGGGTGGGAGGTACTGAGGGGTGGAAGAACAGGCACTCCCCTCTCTCTTTCTCTCTCTCTCTCTCTCTCTTAACCACCCTTGTCCCTCTCCTGACCTATGGGGGCCTCTTCTTCCCTCTCTGCAGACTCCCCCTTATTAAATTCTGCACACAAGATTGGCCTTACTATCAATTAGACAATCAAAGTCAATGGCTCCAGGAGGATCCCTAGATCCCGCAATTCTCAGAGATCTGTTTAACTTCTGCAAGTGCTTGAAAAAGTGGAAGGAGTTCTCCTATGTTGAGGCTTTTTCTCTTCTTCGTTCTCACCCGACCTATCCAGCAGCTGAACCCCCTCCCTACCGACTTCCCCTGTTGGCTCTGTCCAGCCCCTCAGGTGCTCCCCCTGACTCGGCCGACACCTTTAGTTACCCCCAAACTAGGTCCGCCCTTAGTCCCACAAACCATGGCCCCCTTAAGAGAGGTTGCTGGGCCTGAGGGCATTATCCAGGTACATGTCCTGTTCTCTATGAATGACCTCATGCAACTCGAGTGAAGGTTGGGCTCATTCCCACAGATCCCACCACTTACATAAGAGAGTTTCAGTGGGTCCTCCAGGCTTATAGCCTCACTCACCATGATACATATATATGTTATTGGGTAATACTTTCCTTCTTGAGGAATGTACCAGAGTCTGGGAACTTGCCAGAGCCCATGTGGATGAAACTCACTGAGTTAATCCCAATCACCCTTTGGGACCACTTGCTGCCCCAGATCAAACTCCTGACTGGGATTATAATACACAAGCTGGCATACAGAGTAGGGACTGATTCTCCACATGTATTATTGCTGGGCTCAAAAAAGTGGCACGTAAGGCCATCAATTTCCAAAAATTACAAAAGACCCCATCAGAATTTCTGTATCAGCTTACAAAAGCCCTTTAGCAGTAACCTAGATCCCAAAACCCCAGATGGCCGTCATGTCCTTATGACACATTTCCTCTCGCAGAGCTACCCCGACATCTGGGCCAAACTAAAAAAGCTCGAACAAGGCCCTGCCACCCCCCAGACTGAGAAATTTCTGATGCTCACCCAGGTCCTACAGGGTGCTTCCTTGGGTCATCACCCATCACTGAAAACCCCCCTGGGTGCCTGCTTCAAGTGTGGCAAGGAGGGACATTGTGCCAGGGCATGCCCCGCACCACGCACTCCTTGTACCCCATGCCCTAAATATCAACAACAAGGTCACTGGGGCTCTGACTGTCCTAGATCCCATAGGAGGCCTATGGCCAGGGAACCCTCTGACCTTCTGGACATGGCAATCAATTGAAGGAACCTTGGGTCTTTGTCCCCGGCTGTAATGATCAATAGACAGGAACCCAGGGTGCAGATTCAGGTGGATAGGTGCAAGGTTGACTTTCTCCTTGACACCAGAGCTACCTTCTCAGTCCTGACAGAATTCTGGGGGCAAACAGTGGCATCCACCTCTCCTATTGTCGGGGTAGGAGGAAAGACCATCTATGCAAAAAAGACTCCCCTATTACTCTGTTCCATAGACAACTTCTCATTCTCTCAGATGTTCCTGGTTATGCCCCAAATGTCCAGTTCCTTTGCTCGACTAAGATATTCTCTTTAAATTCAATACAACAATCCACATCCGGGCTCTTGGCATCAGTCAGGCCCCAGAATTGGCCTGTTCATCTTTTCTGGCTCTTTTGGCAGAAGACTGGCCATTCTGCTCCACTTGGGAGGCTGACATAAAATACCATACTAACTTGGTTGACCCGATTGTATGGGATACCCACACCCCCTCCACCGTTTCCTGCCCACCAGTTAACATTCATCTCAAAGATTCCAACACCTTCCCAACAGGCTCAATACCCCCTGTGCACAAAAGCTCTTCTGGGCCTACAACCTATTATTCAGGACCTTCTTAGCAAGGGGTACCTCCGTCCTGCTCATTCCCCTTACAATACTCCCAAACTAGCAGTAAAAAGCCCAACAGGTCCTATCGCTTAGTTCATCAACACCTCCATTAGGCCCATACATCCTTTGGTTCCCAACCCATACACCCTGCTGTCTCAGATCCCCCACACTGCCACCCACTACTGGGTCATAGATTTAACAGATATCTTTTTGCCTTTAACCTGGACTGTCCTTCCTCAGGGATTTCGAGATAGTCCACACCTCTTTGGGCAAACCTTGGCCTCTGACCTCCAATCTTTTCACCCCCAGGGCCCCGAATCCTCCCTCTTGCAATATGTTGATTATCATCTGGCAAATCTCTTTGCCCACCTGCGGGGAGGAAAGCACCCCACCACAGCCTTTAAGGCTATGGTGGTCCTCAGGGACTCCTTCCTTGGGCAGATTCGAAAGTCCTAGTCCTCTTACCTTAAGACTCAGCCGCTAGACAGACATTCACCCTCCCTTTTCTCTCCCCTCTTTCCTGCCCTGGGAGTATCCAGCCTCTCCAGGAGGGGTCCTGAAAAGCCTTGGCCAGGGTCTCCCATGGCTCCGGCTCCATCCAGGATGTGGTGACGACCAATCTCTGCAGCTCGAACCTGCCACTTAGGCACTCCTGATTTTTTGGCTCTAGCGGGGATGCCCCAATAAATCAGTTTCCTCCTTCTCTGCATCCTCTTCCCTCCTCCTTACATGGGTAATGTGTCCTCTCTGCCAGTTGACTCTCCCCTACAATGCCTCTTGGATCAAATATAGCACCCAGGCCTGGCCCACTTATCCCTTAGACAACCAAAGCAGATGGCCCCTTTTCGGGTCCCTGGATCCCTCCGTTCTAAGGGGTCTCTTCCAGGCTTTCTTCTTGCTCCCATCCAATCCTGCTCTCTGCACCCCTTGCAAACCTCTACAAATTCTTCTAGCTCGTCCAAAGAGTGCTCAACACATGACACAATTCTCCTACTTTCTTGGCCTTAAAGGGATATTGGGCCTCTCCACAAAAGGCCCAAATAGCATGTAAAGAGGTCACATATCTCTCAAGGGAAAAAGGCCATTACAATAGACAGAAAACAGCTTATTGTGTCTAATACACCAAAGACCAAAGGTGACATACCCTCCTTCTTGGGTTTGGCTGGATACTTCAGGGCCTGGAATTTCTCCCTCCTCAAAAGGCCACTATATAATCTGGCCAAGGACCCCCAAGATGAACCCCAACTCTCAGCGGTAGGGAAGCCCTCTAAAAAGGCCCTCCTCTGGGCACCCGCCCTGCATCTCCCCGACCTCTCCCGACCCTTCACCCTCTATGTACATGAAAAACAGGGAGAAAGTCTGGGTGTTCTGGATCAGGAACATGACCCCACATTTGCACCAGTGGCCTACCTATCCAAACAGCTCGACCCCACTGTCAAGGGCTGACCCCCATGCCTCAGAGCCCTAGCAGCGGCCCATGACGATTTTACCCTGCCCTACCACCATTTCTGAGGGACCCCTGCCCTACCTCGTCTGATTCTCAGATGGTAGCTTCTTTATACCTGAAGGGGTTAAAGTGGCGGGGTATGCTGTAGTTTCCCTCTCATCCATCATAGAGGCAAAACCTCTCCCACCCAACACCACCAACCAACAAGCTGAACTCAGAGCTGCCACAGGGCATGCGAGCTAGCGGAGGGAATAACCCTCTCCCTATATACCGATCTCCCATGCAGCCGTTTGGAAGAAAGGGGGCTATTGACCACCGGGGACGGCAGTCATTAATCCCACACTTATTTCTGGCCTACTACGAGCCTCCAGGCTGCCTTCCCAACTGGGAATGATCCATTGCAAGGCCCCAAACTGACTCCTCCCTTACTACTATGGGGAATCCCAAGGCCGATCAAGCGGCTCCATCAGCCGCCCTACAGAGCTTTACCTCCTCTCTGCTACTCTTTGTTATGACCCAAAGATCCCCAGCAACTCTTCCAGTTCCTCACTCTCTATTCCACTCTAGTCCACAGAGTCTTACTACTTTCCTTCACTCCTTTGTCACCCTTTCCTCATGCAATAAGACCCTCCTACAGCAGATCACTTCCGCTTGTCAGATCTGCCAGAGAACCAATGCCAATACTCCATTAAAACCTAAACCTTTCCCTTCTCATCCAGCCTGCGGTCATACCCCAGCTGCAGACTGGCAGATTGATTTCACCAACATGCCCTGAGTAAAAAACATAAAATATCTTTTTGTATTGGTAGGTGCTTTTTTGGGATGGGGCGAAGCCTTTCCCACTTCTAACAAACGGGCCTCTACAGTTGTTGATCTATTGCTTACTCACATAATCCCCCATTTGGGGATGTTTACTTCTATCCAATCAGACAATGGCCCAGAATTCTCCTCACAGATAACTCAGGGACTGGCTCATATGCTATCACTCCCTTGGCATTTCCATTGCCCTTACCGCCCCCAGGCTTCTGAAAAGGTTGAAAGGACCAATCAGTTGCTTAAAGAGACCCTCACCAAGCTCACCATGGAATTAAGCCTGGACTGGGTAAATGTGCTCCCCTTGGCTTTATTGCACATTAGGGCCTTGCCAAAAAAGCCTTCTAATCCCTCACCTTTTGAAATCATGTATGGCTGTCCCCTCAGACTGCCTACAGAACCCCTACCCATCCCTGAAACCTATGCCCTGCCCGTCCTCTTCCATCTACTCTCTGAACTCTGGCGCTATCAAGACTGGCTCCTTCCTGACCCCAGTCTCTCTCAAAACCCTACCTCCTTAACACCTGGTCAACTTGTTTGCTATTGCCCACTGGGGAAAAAGCCCCCTCTAAAACCAAAATGGAAGGGCCCTGCTCAGGTGATTATGTGCACTCCCTTGGTGGCCAAACTCAAGCTATCTAATAACCAACTTACCCCATGGATTCATATTTCCAGGCTTAAGCCTGGTGCTCCTACACCTTCATCAGAAGAGCCAATGATCGTCACCTGTCATTAAGTACTCTTGTCAATGCTCCCCCTCATTTCTGGCCCCTCTTGGGTCTTCTCTTTGCCCTATGTCTGGAGATTCAAAGCAAGGGATCCTAAGGGCCCCCTCCAGCCAGACCCCCTTCTCCTCCTTACAGACTCCCTACTTGCTTGGATCTGGCCAGTAGTGGGACCATTGTGTGTTGTCCTTCTGACAAACCACTTAGGTGTCCAGAGCATGGTGACCCCTGAATAAGTGTGATCATAAGAGAGCACTTTACTGCAGCAAAATAACCAGGGGATGACGAGCAACTTGTGTAGATTGATACAGTAGGAGTGGGAGCCATTTATTGTAGGACAGGAGGAGTATATATACATTCCACACAGCTTATCTTAATTAACATAAACTAGATACAGCAGTCAACCAATAAGGAATCTCCACACTTAATGGCTCGTTGGCATTACTTCACAAACCACTCCCTCTGGCAAAATGCCAGGTGCCATCTTGACTTGTTTACAGACCCTAACACTTTACCAGTTGCCTTCTGGGCCTAAGGAGGAACATGTGTGTTTTGTTTACCCTCCCAGTTTTGTAAGAATTTCAAGTATCAGTATTTAAGGCTGAGGTGTTTCACATAAAACCTGGAGAGATCTGACTGCTCTCAAAGGGAAATCTGGTAACAATGGGCCACCATCTTCCCTTGGCTGCCTTCGAGAAAGGCAAAGAGAGAACCAAGCTAGTACACCCAGGTAGGAGAAAGTTTGAAGAGAAGCCTTAATAGAGAGGGAGGGAGCTAAATTGGACTAGGAATGAAGAATGGAATTGAGGGTGTTAGGTGAGGACAGGCTGATCTGCAGGGCATGCCAAACAAAGTTAGCTGCAGGATGACCTGGCTTCTCAAACCTTCTGTCTGGTTCTATATCACCTGTTTGCTTCAAGCCCGAACGCCCAAGCCCCCTCTCAAGGCTGAACACTCAACCCCCCTTGGGCCAACAAGGCAGCTTGCATACCCAAAGACCCCATTAGATTTGTGCTATTAAAACTCCCTGTGCTTGGGGGCTGGGGATGTGGCTTGAGCTGTAGCACGCTCGCCTGGCATGCGTGCGGCCCGGGTTCGATCCTCGGCACCACATACCAACAAAGATGTTGTGTCCGCTGAGAACTAAAAAATAAATATTAAAAATTCTCTCTCTCTCTCTCTCTCTCTCTCTCTCTCTCTCTCTCTCTCTCTCTCCCCTCTCTCACTCTCTCTTTAAAACAACAACAACAACAACAACAACAACAAAACTCCCTGTGCCTATCATAAAGTTCCTTCCCCCATATCATAAAGTTCATTCAGACTCAGGTGAGTAAAATTTCTAATCAAGCTTTTAACCAGCTTCTCCTCAGGAATTACCAACTCCTGGCTACTGATGATACCTCCAGTTGAGACCTATGCCTAATAGACTGACATCATCATGGATCTGTGGTGGCAAGGAACCTTCATTGATACCGGTCTTCTCTGCCCTCCTGTGGGGGCTCCTTACTTCCCTCCTCTCTTTCTCGCACACCACCCCATTTCAGCAGGAAGCAGCCAGAATGCGTCGACACCCACTCTCATTTAATAAAAGAGGGGGGAATGTTGGGAGTCGCCCTGGCTCCAAAGACTAATTTCCCCATCCCCTAAGAAGAGCTGTCCAATGGTGAGCCTTGCTGGCTCACATGAACCTGCTGTCCAATGGTGAGCCCTGCTGGCTCACATGATCCTTACCCACCAATCAGACTAGCCCTGCTGGCTCACCTGATCCTTACCCACCAATCAGACTAGCCCTGCTGCTCACCTGATCCTTACCCACCAATAAAAAAACACCCCATGCCAACTGTCAAACCACCCCTGGCTCTATAAATATTCAGAGCTGTTCCTCAATAAATGGGCATTTTCTCCAGAGGCAAGCCTTGATGGTTCTTTCAAGAAGCATCAGATCATTCAGGATATTCAGAAAAGTAGGACAAATCTCATGAACCCTGCATCTCTAGCTGATCAAATACTTTATGAATTAATTGGCTTCCATCCTGGAAACTTGTTAAAACATTCTACATGGTATATTACTGAAATGCTATGTTTGCTACCAATACTTTTTACATCATGAGAATAGGTTGTCTTACCCTCAGAACAAGAATCAAGCAACTCAAGTAATTACTCCTCATTTGCATTTAAAAATTTAAAATGGTGGAGATGTCAAGACTCATCTGAGGACTGTATATGGACCAAACTGGCATCATAGCCAGTGAATAGAAAAATTTGATATCTGGGACCTTCCAGTGGCCATATTGCTGGATAAGACTGCTCATATACATGTGAGCTCTATTCAGCTCTGCCAGGTCCACACACCACTGGAAATGGGGTGACCTATTGTAGCCACCTAGCCATACAGACTCCCAGAGAGGAGTGTGGCTTCCCAGGATTCAAATGAAAATGTTGACTACAAGACACCATGAAGCAAACCTCCACCCACACAAACCTTATCCTTGCCTTTGATTTACCCCCTTAAATAAAGAAACAGGACCATTTTTTAAAAATGTAGAGCTCCAGATCCTGTTTGAACTGGACCTATCACATGCCCCATGCTTTTCAAAACTAATTCTGACTTTGTATTTTCTGTCTTCACTAATTACTTCAGACTTTAACTTTTCAGATGGCTTATCCCCTCCTGCACAGGATTAATTACCCTGGTGAGGTGCTGGCCACCTTGTGAAACTGGAGAGACTCTGGGAATAGCACTGAAAATTACTGAGACACTGCAGAAAGCCCTGAGTAAAACAGAGAGCCTGCTAATTTCCATGAGTTTCACTGAGGGCTTGGGTGAGGTCACAGCTCTTTGAAAACCTGGGGAACATCCTGAAACACACTGAGATTTGGGAATGTACAAAAGGTCAATGGAAAGCATAGTAAAGGGAATGAAAACACTAAGAATCTGTGGGAAGGTCCTGAACAGAATGGAGAAGACCAGGAATCCTATTGAGACTCTGGGCAATGACTCACTTGACACTGAATAAACCAGAGTCCATGAGCCTCCTTAGTGACCTGCAAAAGTTCTGATATAAAGAAAACAAAAGGAGACAGAAGCAAGGTACAGAGGCAAAGTGGCAGAACAGCAGGATGGCAGAGTGGCAGAAAGGCAGCAAAGGCCCCTTGTCAAGCTGGAAGCTTTATTGATATCAATAGGCCACATTAGATCACTGGCATCAGAGTTACATTACTGTTCATTGTGTCACTAGGCAGTTACAGAGTCAGCAACACTGTGCAGCTTATTTCTCAGTTACATACTTTAGTTGTAATGTGCAAGGTTAGGAGTTTCATGTAGCT
Source organism: Urocitellus parryii (assembly GCF_045843805.1). Lineage (NCBI taxonomy): Eukaryota > Metazoa > Chordata > Mammalia > Rodentia > Sciuridae > Urocitellus > Urocitellus parryii. The sequence continues at coordinate 3,259,897 of NC_135534.1, read as the reverse complement.
CTCAAGAAAGTCTACTGATTAAAGTTACTGTGATGTGGACAGGTTCAGGCTTAGTTTAGCTTGGTGAAACATTGTGGTTGTCTAATAAGTGTGACAGTGCACACATCTGTCAACCTAAGGAAGAACTTTTTGCCTTCCTAGAAATTTTAAGAATATATTGAACACCATTGAGACAACCATGAAATTAATGAATCTGAGAATCTTGTGAAGGGCAATATTCCAAGGATCATGAAGACCATGTGAACCTGTTGAAACAACATTGAAATTCTGTGAAAGGCCTTGAGCCCTCCTGAGACTCTATGGTAGGTTCTGAGGCCCACTGACTCTGGAAAAAAAAACCTGAGCCACTCTGATACCCTGAGTGTCACTAAGGCAGTAACATATGCCCTGATAATCAGTGTAACCTGGGAAGACTACAGCTTCACTGAGTGCCTCAGAAGGCAAGACAAGAATAAGACAATGCAGAAGGCCCTGGGCAATTGTATCCTGGGGAATGCCCAGTAACACCATAATATTCTGGTCTGACCCTGAGCAACACTGTGGCTCTGGGAATGGCAATGAACTCCACTGACAAACTGGAAAAGTGCTGAGATTTACTGAGACAAGGGAAAAACTCTGTGCCTTTGGGGAGCTATATAAATCATGGTAAGACTCTGGGAATAGCACTGAATGTCACTGAGACACTGCAAAAGGCCTTGGGAAAAACTGGGAGCCTGGTAATTGCCATGAGTTCCAGAGAGGCCCTGGGCAAGGTCTTGGTCAGTTTGATGAAGTGGGGAACATCCAAACCACACTGAAATATGGTTAATGTCTGAGAGCACAACTGAATGCAGGAGGAAAGAAGCAGAACACTAAGACTCTGGAGGGACAGGACAAGGATGACTATGAAATGAAATGACCAGGAAATGCTCTGAGGACCTGGGCCAGGACCCACAACTCACTGAATCTTTACCAGAGTCCATTAGACTACTTAGTGAGCTGCAAAGGCCCGAAGTCCTCTGATACACTGGGAAACCACTGAGCACCAATGAAAACCAATGAGGGACCTGAGTGCCAAGAAACACCTTTGAAGACCTTTGAGTCACAAACTCAGGGAAAGTGTATGAAAACCCCAGAAATTATATGGACAGCTATGATTCACATGGAAATCAAGGAAACTGTTTGGAAAACTACAGACACAGAATGGAAGGCACTGAAGCCTTCTAAAAAACACAGGAATCCAGGAGTTTCATTGTTCATCTAGAAAAGCACTGAGACACAAGCAGACATTAGGAAACATCCACATCCCAACTTACAAACTGGTAGAGGCCATGATCTCCACTGACAAATTATTAAAGGGCTTTAGCCTCACAGAGGCCGTGGGAAAAATCTGATACCCAATCATACCTGAGATCTCAAAAAGGACCCTAGGAAATTCTCTGATCCCCTGTAAGTCACTGGGGAAAACACTGAGCCAGACCTTGGAGAAAGCCATGAACTTACACCAAGAAACATGGGCTACCCTGAGTGCCTACAACAGAGTAGGGAAGGCCATGAGCACCACTATGACACCGAGGGTATCTCCATGTTACACTAACACACTGGGCAAGGCTCTATTCCCCAGTGACACTCTAGAGAAGGCCATTATTTTACCAGAACACTGTGGAAATATCTGAGCATCACTAGATATTGGGCAGAGTTTTATATTCACTGAAATAATACTGTAGGCCCTAGGCCCCACTGCACTATTTGGAAGGCACTGACACACAATCAAACACTGAGGAAGATGGCAAGAACCACTATGATGCTGGAAATGGTACTTAGCTCCACAGAGATCCTGGGAAAGGCCCATAGATTTATTGAGAAAATTTAAATAACCCTGAACACAGTGTTGACCTTTTAGAAGGTCCAGTGCCTCACTTTAAGGCTGGAAGAAACACTGAGCATCAGTAAGACTCTGAGAATTGCATTGAACCTCATGGACAACCTGTAATATACCCTGAAATCAAAGGATACTCTGAGGTTGTGTTTGAAAGTTAGTGATCCCCTGTGAATTATGCTGATCTGCACTGAAATTCCAGGAAGAAGATGAGGGCACTAGGAATTTTGGGAAGGTTGTGCACACACCTGTCAAACTAAGGAAGAGGCCTTTACCTTCCTAAGAATCTGAAGATTACTTTGAACCCCACTAATACAATAGTGAATGAAATTAACAAATCTATGACTCTTGTTGAAGCCTTGAGCCTCTTCTAAGCTCTGGGTAATATTACAAGCACCATGAAGACCTTAAGGATTTTTTAAAACAACATGAAGATTCTGGGGCACCCCTAAGACGCTAGGGTATGCCTTGAGGCACACTGACACTAGGAAAGACCATGAACCCCAGTGATACCATGAGTGTCACTAAGAATTATTGGTAGGCACCAATCATCAGTGTAACCATGGAAGATTGTAGCTTCACTGAGTGCTTGGAAAGGCAGGGATATCACTAAGCCATTGCAGAAGGCCCTGGGCACCATGGAATGCCCTGAGACTCAGTAGACTCTGGACTGGTTCTGAGCAACACTTTGACCTTTGAAATGCCAATGAACTCTACTTAGAACCTGGGAAATCTGATGATCTTTACTGAAATCCTGGCAAAAACTCTAAACCCAGAGTGTCTTTTGGGAGCTATCTAAGCCCTGGTGAGATTCTGGGAAAAGCACTGAACATGACTGAGACTGCCAAAGGCACTGAGGATAACAGAAAGCCTGGTGATGGCCATGAGTTCTACTAGGGTCTGGGCAAGGTCTTCAGCTTTTTGAAAACCTGGGAACATCCTGAAGCACACTGAGATGGTGGGAATGTACAAGAGCTCAATGGAATGAAGAAATGAAGTAAAAAAGAACACCAAAAATCTGTGGGAACAACCTGAGCATGACTGTAAGACTGGAGGAGACTAGAAATCCTGTTGAGAACCTGAACCAAGACCCACATGAACTGAATGCACCTCAGAGTCCATGACCCAGCTTAGTGAGATGCAAAAGACCTGAATACCAGTGATACACTGGGAAAAGCCTCAACACCACTTAGAAACCAGTGAGGCCCAGAATGCCAAGAGACACTTTTGAAGGCCTTTGAATCACACAAACCCATGAAAATCATCTGAACACACCTGAATGCTAAGGATAGTCCTGAGTCACACAGTAACCCTAGAGATTGTTGTCAGAATGACAGAACATTATGAAAGGCATTGAGACCCACTAAAGAAATAGAGAAAGCCATGAGCTTCATTGCACATTGGGAAAAGTACTCAGACACATGGAAACTGTGGGAAAGATCCAAAACAGCACATTGACTTTGGTGGAGGCACTGAACCCCATTGTAAATCTATATATTGAAGTCCTTTTGCCTCACGGAGCTGTGGGAAAAATCTGAGAACCAATCATACCTAAGATCTCAAAAAAGACCCTATAGAATTCTCTGACCCCTATAAGTCATTGGGAAAAACACTAAGCCAGATTGAGACCTTGGAGAAAGCCATGAGCTTATACCAAGACACTTGGGCTACCCTGAATGCCTATAAAAGAAAGGGGAAGGCCCTGAGCACCACTATGACACTGAGAGTATCTCCATGTTGCATTAACATATTGGGCATGGCTCTATTTTCCAATGAGACACTAGGGAAGGACATTATTTTCCAAGAATATTGTGGGAGAATCTCTGTGCCACTAGATATTATGAAGGTTGTTAATTCACTAAAATAGTAGGGTAGGCCCTAGGCCTCACAACAATCCTTGAGAAGGATTGGGAAGATGTTGAGTACAAGTGTAATCCTAAGAATGACACTTAGCTTCACAGAAACCCTGGGAGAAACCATAGGATTCATTAAGAAAGCCTTAATGGCCCTGAGCACCATGATTTATTTGGTAAGATTCAGAGCCTTGAACTGAGTTTGGAAGAAGCACTGAGCATCAGTGAGACTCTTGAGAATAGCACTGAGCCTTATGGACAAACTTTAAAATATCCTGAAATAAGAGGGTATTCTGAGGTTTTCTCTAACACTCAGTGATCCTCTGGAAAAGGCAATGAGAACTATTGAGACCCCTGGGAAGGCCCTGAGCAAGGGGTAAAATTGTGAATAGTGGTAATGTGTACCAAGAGCCAGAGAAGGTAATGAGAACACTAACATTCTTGGGAAGACTGTGAACACATCTGTTATCCTAAGGTTGGGTGCTTTGTATTCCTAATAATCTAAAGAATATTTTGATCACCATTGAAACAACAGTGAATAAAATTAATAAATTTTAGAATTTTGTTGAAGCCTTGAACCTCTTAAAGCATTGGGCAATATCCAAGCTCCCTTGTTGTCACTAATTTTCTGGGGTACACCCTGGTCATCAGTGTCACCTGGGAGGACTATAGCTTTGCTGAATTTCTAAGAAGATAATGACACCACAAAGACTCTGCAGAAGACCCTGGGTAATATGTAACACTGAGAGTGGCAATGAACTCCACTGAGAACCTGAGAAACATGCTGAGATTTGCTTAAAATCTGACGAAAACTCTGAACCCAATGTATCTTTAGGGTATCCCTAAGTGCTGCTGACACTGTGGTGAAAGCCCTGAGCACCACTTTGACAAGGGGAATATCTCTCTGTTACAGTAACACACTGGTTAAGGCTCTATTCCTGAATGAGACAGTAGGGAAGGCCATAATTTTCTCAGAATACTTTGGAAGATTCTGAGCACCACTAAATATTGTGCAGAATTCTTAAATCCACTGAAAAGTAGGTAGGCCCTAGGCCTCACTAAGATTCTGGGGAAGGCCCTGGCACACAATCAAATTGTGGGAAAGATGCTGAATTCAACTGTGATGCTGGGAATGGCACTTAGCTCCACAGAGACCCTGGACAAGGCCTGGGATTTATTGAGAAACCCTGAATGGCCCTAAACCCACTGTTTCCTTTGGGAAGGTTCAGAGCTTTGCTCTGAGGCTGGAAGAAGAGCTGAGCATCACCTAGACTCTGAGATTAGCACTGAGTCTCATGGACAACCTGTAAAAGACTGAAATAATAGGAGCCTCTGATATTGCCTCTGAAACTCAGTGTTAACCCTGCAAAATGAAATGAGCACTATTGAGACCTTTTGGAAGACCTTGAATAGATGGTGATATTGTGAATGGTGCTGATCTGCACTGAGATTATAGGGAGGCAATGGTACCACTGAGACTCTTGGGAAGGTTGTGCACACATCTGTCAATCTAAGAAAGGGCCCTTTGCCTTCCTAAGAATCAAAGAATATTTTGAACACCACTTAGGCATTACTGAATGAAATTTATAAATGTGAGATCCCTATTGAAGCTTTGAGCCTCTTCTAAACACTGGGCCACATTCCTAGAATCATGAAGATCATGTGGACCTTTCTAACAAGATTAAAATTCTTGGGAAACCTTGAACCCTCCTGAGATTCTAGGATGGGCCTGAGTCCCATGGATACTGTGAAGACCCTGAGCCCCTCTGCTACCCTGAAGAAGACCCTGCATCATTAAAATTCTTTGGCAGGCCATTTTCATCAAAGTGACCTGTGAAAACTATGTCTCACTGATTGTCTTGGAAGGCAATGACACCACAAAGACTCTGGATAAGGCCCTGGGCACCACTGTGCCCCAGGGGAATGCCCTAGGACTCAGACTCTGGGCTGGCCCTGAGCAGCACTGTAACCCTTCGAATGACAATGACTACACTGAGAAAGTGAGAAAGATCCTACCATTTAGTGAGACCCCGACAAAACCCCGAACCCAGTGTGTTTGTGTGGGACTATCTGATCACAATTGGGACTCTACAAATAGCATTAAACATGACTGAGACACTTCATAATGCCCTGAGTCAATCTGAGATCCTGGTAATGACCATGAGTTCCACTGTGTCCCTGGGCTCGTCCTTTTGTTCTTTGACAACCTGGGGAACATCCTGAAGCACACTGACATGCTGGGACTGTTCAAGAGCTCCCCTGAAATTTCTGAGGAAAGGAAGGAAAACATCAATTCCCTGGGAGAACTTACTGCTGACTGTGAGACTGAAGGAGACCATGATATCCACCGAGTCTCTGGGCAATGTTATGGAACAAACTGTATGTGCCTTGAACAGATAAACTCCATTTTAATCTGAGATTTCATTTCATGTAAGAAATGCTTCCCCTTGAGAAAACTGTGCCACTGCCATCTCCTGCTAAGCACAGTCTGTTTGGAAACCCAGGGTGTTTGAAAAATGTTCCTATTATTCTTATACAATGTATTATTAAGAAATATATTTGTGTGCTGGGTTTGTAGCTCAGTGGCTGAGCTCTTGCCTTGCATGCATGAGGCACTGGGTTCAATTCTCAGCACCACATTAAAAAATAAATAAATAAAACAAAGATTTTTTTTTAAAAAATGAAATAAATTTTAAGATATTCTTTTTTTAGTTCCCATTTTTCTTGGACAGTGCACTGTATCCTGTATTGGTCATTTTGACCCACTTCATACATTGCTATTGTTTTGACTTACTGATTGCTTGTGGCTTGGCGCTATAAAAGAGATATCCTACCTTCTGCAAGGAGTGGAGATTCTCGGAGGCAACTTGGTCATTGCTCCAGACACGCCATTGAATAAATTTCCACTTCTTGCTTCAAGACTGACCTCATGATTCATTTAAAATGCAACAAAACATTTGGAAGATCCAGTAAGATTCCTGGCCTCAGGGCTGTGGCTCTTGAGCACACCAGTATTCCAGATCCTTGGACACAGAGAAGTGTGCCCTTTTTCTCAAGTTTGGTAGCCCTCTGCTCCATGAAGTTCTGGACCCCCTGCAGCGGCCAATTCAAGGCTGCATTTGAATGTATGTGGTGTGGCTCATGCCTGTAAACTCAGAACTTGTGAAAATGTATCTGATGGGACCCTGAGTCATTAACCCAGGAAGCCAATAAATAGAGATGAAAGTCTTATATCTAGGTATTGGAAGAGACAGTGTCTTGTCCACCACTGTCTGTCCCTTGTTTGTTCATGTCCATCCACCTGTTCCTGACATTGTTGTCTGACTGTTTGCCCCAGCACCTACTTTCCTTTTATTTTCACATATTGAACTTATCAGTAACTCAGGGAACCCCATCTTCAGACCTTGTCAAATTCTTCCCTTTAACCTTCCTTTTATTTCTGTCATTTTTTTCATTTTTTTTTCTTGTTAGCTATGTCATGGGAAACCTAATGCAAAAGTGGCCTAATTGCTGTCGGGGGAAAAATGGTTAAAATGCCCTAGGCAACTCAGTAAAGTGCACTAGAATGTAAACTGCTGCCAAAAGTCTCCAGATGGGACCAATCTGAAGCTGAAGGAAAAGTGTCAGTTTACCTTATCCCTGGCTGAGGCACAGAAGCAATGGTTCCTTCTCTCTTTCTTTCTCTCTCTCTCTCTCATTCTTTCTTTCCCTATGTCTCTTTCTTGCTTTCTCATACTGTTTTACTATTAAGAACAATATCATTTTTTTCCAGGCATCTTGTTTTTATTTTTTATTTTATTTTTTAAAGCATTTTATTGAAATATAACACTTGTACAGAACATTGCACATTAGTGTACAGCCCACTGACTTCCTAGAAGCTGACCATATTATTTATTAACAGGCTACATAAAGACACTAAAAATTACCAGTACCCTAGAAGGCCTCCTCAAATACCCTTCTAGTTATTATGGGCACCCTAGGCTCCTAAGGGTAACCACTATCATAGCTAGTTCTAGCAACATACAACATCTTCTCTTTTGTTTTGTTTATACCATGTATTAGGTATTCTTCTGTATTTTGAAACAGAAGAATATTTTGAAACACAACATTATGCTTGTGATATATATCCTCATTGTTAGATGTAGTGGCATATCATTCATGATCAAAGTGGCATCTTGTTTTTAAAATTCTGTATTTTCGGGGGGGGTGGGGGAGCCTGGGGTTGTGGCTCAGAGGTAGAGTGCTCACTTAGCACGTGCAAGGCTCTGGGTTCAATCCTCAGCACCACATAAAAATAAATAAAATTTTTTAAAATTCTGTATTTTTGAGTTTATGATTTTGATTCAGTGCACCTAGGTTAATGTGTTTTTCTAATCAGACTTATTTTAACTACCTGTAGACCATATATATAATACGCACACACACACACACACACACACACAGCTTTGTTTGGTGGCCAACTTACAAGGGTTAGTTCTCAATCTAATAGAGTTTTAAAAGAGTTAAAGTCCTTGGATATTTCAGTAGACAGAATTATATTTGTTTATTATCGTTTAGAGTTTGTACAACAATTTGAGAGAGATTACTTAATGGTTATATTATCTTCTGAAAGCAAATTTATAATAAAATGCAAACTTATCTCAAATATCTGTATCTAAAAGGCAGAGCATCAGATAAATGCATATATAAGAAATATATAAATTATGTGTCTTCTGTTGAAGAAAAACAATTAGATAAATATATTACTCAAACAATTAAACATATCTTCTAAATATTTTATGGATTAACAACTATAGGTTATCCAAATACCTAGAAAAATATGTATTAAGAATAAGAGCATAACTTATAATTGTATTAACTTTGTGTAACCATATGGTTCTTAGGATATTTGGATCCATTTTAATTTCCCTTGGATTAGTAGTGTACTTTTTAATATATGTGGTGTCACATAATAAGATCCTTGTATATACATTTACTTTTTTTTTTGTAACTTTATACTCAGGAATGAGAATGAGGGTTCTTTGATTATCCCAGGAACATTGCCAGATTTTGTTCCTGTGACAAGTAAATGCATACTTATAACCTTCAAAATTAAAAGCAAAATATAAATAAGCATATGTATTTCTTAAAATTGTTCCATTACCTCTGCATTTTTTTTAAATAATACAGCTATAAAAAATAGGTGACTTAGCTTTGAAACAAGTTAGGCTCAGGTATGCAACATAGAAACCTGTGGAATTAGATTTTGCCTGAAAAATATAATTCATTAGCATTTACAGGTGGACATTCTTAAAAAGGCAGCTTTGTGCAGCTGCTGGTAGCAGGGATACAACAGGAAGTATAGGTTAGTTACTGGAAGGCGGGACCAAAAGTCCTGTCTGAGTGATAGTGAAAGGACCAATAGGAAGCCCATAAATGTGCAGGAGGCAGGACCAGGAAGCCTGAGTGGACCTGCCAGGCTTCCAGTGGTTACCATGGTGATGGAAACAGCAGGGAGCTGGCTGCTCCTTGTTGGAGGCAAAGGCTCCCTGAGTTTCCCCAGCTAGTAGCATTCCATTTGACTTGTTTGTATTTCCCCACCCCAGCAGGATCCTAGGGTGGGTAGCAGCTTGCCTTGTCTCTTCTACCTGTGCTTTCTGCAGCTGGTGTTCTCCAGTCTTTTGTATTTTTCCTTGCAGCATGTGGCACTTTAAAAGTGTGTTTTAACAGCAAACACCTCTGTTACTATCAGATGTTAAGGCAGTCTGCATCTGGCACTTACATGAGGTTATTTAAGGGTTAAAAGCACTACAGGTGGTGGGTCTAGTTACAGCCCCATTAGGGAACAGTTGCTAAAGTCTTTTGATTCTGATCCAGTAGGACAAGAATGCAGCATAGGTTCAGTATTCATAAAAACAATAGAAAAACAAAATTCACTTCTCTACAGGCAAAGAATCCTTGTATCAAGTCTCATCACAAAATAATTTTTTTCTTTTTCTCACTTTTCAAGCACAGACTTCTAGTACATAAACCCAAAAGATTTTTACCTAATATTTCAAAATATAAAGATTTATAAAAACAACCCAAAAAAGTCCACAAAAGTGCTTTTCCCATGGTAGAGAACTGAACTTGACAACATATCCCATGAATCATCTTAATAATTCTTTACATTTATTTAGAGTCTCTAGAATTGTAAAAAAAATATTTTTTTCTCTTTCCAAAGACAAAATATTCCCAAATATTAAAAAGTTTAATATCCCAGATTTTTCTTCTGTCTAATTCACTTACTTTCTACAATTCAGCTGACAACACTCTGAAATTCTAAGTGTGCTTAACTTCTGGTGGGAAATTCCAAGCCCATTAAATTTCTAAAATTCACCCTGGAGTCTCCATTAGGGCCACCAATTGTCATGTCTCACAACTGAAACACTCAAGGTAACTCCAGGTGAACTGGGTCCTCCTAAGGCTCCTCTGACCTTAGGGGTTCCTGGAAAGAGAGCTGATCAGTTGCTAAACCCTTTTATTGGGAAGAAGCTATTCAAATGAGTTTGGGGTAGAATTACAAGCGAAGAGGTGAGAGTAGCTCAACCTCTCTGGGTGCTGCCTATTCCCAGGGCTACTCCCAAGAGTCTTGGCAATACTGCTCCAGACTACAGTGATCTTTGAAAAGATCAAAGAGCTGTAAAGGTAGTGGGATTTGGGTTTCATTGCATGAAGTGAGTTGGCTATGAAATAAAGCTAAGAAAAAGGCAGTAAATAAGCCACACTACACAGAAAGTAATTATGAAAAGTGGGGGTGGCATGGCTCTTTCACCTTCCACAATGGGAAGAGAGAGAGTCCTCTTTTGCTTGCTTTATTATATATGGAGGAAACTTCAAAGATTTTGCATAGAATGTTTTTCTGCCAAATAAGGTAGGAGGTGAGCTGTTCAGGCCCAGGAAGTCAAGTCCAATTCTGGAGCTAGAAGAGCAGCTTTCCCAGCCAAGCTAAGGCTGAAATCACTTTCATTGCATAATGCATTAAGTGGGAGGAGCCACAGAATGACTTGCAATGCCACACCAAAATCTCCTTGGCTCAAGGCCTAGTGAAGATGATAAATAGCTCAGGAGTAGCTTCCCATACCCACCCCTAGATGACTTTACAACCTATTCTTCCCAAGCCAGACTTTTACCATGGACCCCTTGACGAACCCTATCTCTGAAAGGGGACTCCAAACTGCTTTCCCCACCCTATGATGCCCCCTCTCAGCTTGTAGCAGTAAGAGTGATCCTCACCCTTTTTCTTCCAGCAGCAAGAAGTCCCTAAAATTAGATGAGAAAATAAAATAAAAACTTCAGTCAGTGTAGATAATTGGGTCAGATCACAAAATTGGAGACCAGTTTTGGTCCAAAGAGAGACCACCTCTGGGGGATTAAATTGTTAGTACCTTCAGAACCCTTCCTCCACCCTTACTAAGATCACCTTCTCCTGATTCAACCTGTTGTTAAGGCTCTCCAACAGTTTCAACCTGAAGCTCATAAATTCCTTGGGGAGAACAAAACCCAAGAGACCACTGATTTCCAACACCCATTCCAGACAGGAGACTATATCTATGGCACAAAGATGTCTCCTAAAGAAGAAAAAAAAATAGATAGTCTTTAAAGACCCCAACCACCATAAGAATAAAAAATGTTACTCATGTTTTTTTTTCTATTATTTAGGCTATTTTATAAAGCCCAAGCTGCTAAAATCACATATTTTGTCAGTTAAAATTAATATATATGCATGGCAATTACAACCTCTTACCTGATTCAAAAGGTAAATCAAGGGTTTGATTGTTTCTAAAAAAAAGAGGAAAATATTATGGGCCAAGCTACGTGTACCTGGACCAGACAAACTCCATTCTATCTTAAGACTTCATTGCATATAAGAAAGCTTTGTCCCATGAGAAAACCCTGACTCTACCACCTCCTGCCAACCACACACTGTTTGGCAAAGCATGGTGGGTTGAAAAATATTTCAGTTATTTTTATACAATGTTTTATCAAGAAATACAATTGTACGATGTCCTCTCTTGGTTGATATTTCTCATTGGAAGTGTACTGTACCCTGAACTGGGTCATTCTGACTGACTTCCAACATTGCTATGGTTTTGAATTACTGGTACTTTGCAGGTTTTCACTATAAAAGAGATACCCTACTTTCTGCAAGAGGTTGAGATATGCAGAGGCAATGTGGTCGGTGGCCCTTGACCAGCCAGTGAATAAATGTCCATGTCATCCTTTAAGCCTCCTCCAGTGATTTATCTAGAACATAACACAACACAAGTCTCCATGATCCAATAAATCAGTACCAGAGGTCATGAGCCTCATTAGTGACCTGGGAAAGCCCTGAATTCCAGTGATACAATGGGAAAAGCTCTAAACCCTAATTAGACACCAGTGAAGGCCTGAATGCCAAGAGACACTTTTGAAGGCCTTTAAATCCCCAAAAATCCTAAAAAGCATTTGAGTATCTCTGAAATACTATGGTAAGCCCTGAATCATAGCAATATAGTACTGAGATACTGGATATAGTACTGGATATAGTACTGAGAACTATTGATACACTATGGAAGGTAATGAGTCCCAATAAAGAATATGGAAAAACTTTGTGTTTCATTGTTGAGCAGAAAAAACAAGGGGAATCAGGGAAAGGTCCACAAACCCATTTAGACCTGGTGGTGGCCCAAAACCCCACTGAGAAGTACTAAGGCTTTTAGTCTCACAGAAGAACTTGGGGAAAATCTGAGACCCAATCATACCTGAGATCTGAAAAAAGACCCTAGAAAATACTCTGAGGTCCTATAAGCCATTGAGATAAGCACTGAGCCAGAATGAGACTCTGGGGAAAGTCCTGAGCTTATACTGAGAAACATGAAATAGCCTTGAGTACCACTGACAGAGTGGGTAGGCCCTGAACAACACTATGACAGTGTGAATATACCTGAGTTTGGCAAGGAACTAATCCCCATTGAGATACTAGTGAAGGCCAATATTTTGCAAGAATACTGGGAACAAATTTAAGCATTACTAGATATTGTGAAGCATCCTAAAACCCACTGAAAGATTAGCATAGGCCCTAGGCCTCAGTATGATACTTGAAAAGGCTCTAACACTCAATTAAACACCAAGAAAATCCTGAGCACCAGTGTGATGCTGGTAATGGCACTGAGCTTCACAGAGACACTGGAAAAATTCCCTGGGATTTAGTAAAAATTCCTGAAAGGTCCTGAACCCAATGTTTCCATTGGGAAGATTCAGTGTCACTCTGATGCTGGAAGAAGCTCTGAACATCAACTGATACTCTGAGAATAGCACTGAGCCTATTGAGGAACTCTATAAATCCAATAAGTTGGGGATACCTGGGAAAAGGCAATGAGAACTATTAAGACCCCTGGAAAGAACCTGAGCACAAGTGATCATGGGAATGGTGCTTGTCTGCACTTAGATCCTGTGAAGGTCACAAGACCACAAAGACTTTTAGGAAGGCTATGCATACATCTTTGAATCTAAGGAAGGCCTTTAGCATTCTTAAGACTGAAGAAATTTTGAACATCACTGAGCAAACAGTGGTTGAATAGTAATGCAGAGACATTTATTGAAGCCATCAGCCTCTTAAAAGCACTGAGTAATAATCTGGGCATCATGAAAAACATGTGGAAGTTTCTAAATGTGACTGAAATTCTTAGAAGGCCTTGAGCCCACCTGAGACTCTAGGGTAGACCATGAGCCACACACAAAAAAATGTTCCTTAGCCTCTCTGATATCATAAAGAAGGCCCTGAGTATCATGAAGACTCTGGGGTACACCCTGATCATCAGTGTAACCTGGGAAGACAATAGCTTCACTGAGTGCTTAGAAAGGCAATGACACCAAGAAGACTCTGGAGAAGGCTCTGGGGACCACTGTGACCCTGGGAATGGCAGTAAACTCAACTGAGGATCTGGGAAGGGGCTGAGACTTACTGACACTGACTAATACCCTGAACCCAGTGTGTATTTGGGGAACTATCTAAGCCCAAGGTGAGACTCTGGGAATAGCTCTGAACATGACTGAGACACTACAAAATACTCTGAGAAAAAGCCAAGGTGTGACTCTGGAAATAGCAATGAACATGACTGAGACACTGCAAAATACTCTGAGAAAAAGTGAGAGCCAGGTAATGGCCATGAGTCCCACTAAGGACATGGGCAATGCATTTGACTCTGTGAAAATTTTGGGAACATTCTGAACCACACTGAGATTCTGGGAATATCTGAGAGATTCACTGAATGCCTGAGCAAGGGAAGGAGAACACTAAGACTCTGGGAGACTGCCCTGAACATGACTATGAGAATAGAGGAGACCATAAACTCATTGAGATTCTGGGCAAGGACAAGATCACACTCCATTGAATGAGTATGTTAGGCCATGAGTCTCATACTGACCTGAAGAAACCCTAAAAATTCCAGTGATACACTGAGAAAATCCCTGAATTTTATTTAGACACCAGTAAGTGGCTGAATTCTAAGAGAAACTTCTGAAGTCCTTTAAATCACACACTTGTGAAAAGCATCTGAATACCCTTGAAATACTAAGGACAGCCTTGAGTCTCACTGACACCCTAGAGATAATTCTAAGAATTACTGATATAATGTGGCAGGTATTGAGGCTCAGTAAAGAACATGGGAAAGCCATGAGCTTCTTTGTTGAGCTTGAAAAGCACTGAGAAACAAGGATATCCTGGAAAAGGTCCACAAATGCACTTAGACCCTGGTGGAAGCCCCAAACTCCCTGATAATCTACTGAAGGGCTTTAGACACACAGAAGTTCTTAGGGAAAATCCGAAAACCAATCATACCTGAGAACTCAAAACAGACAAACAAACAAACAAACAAACAAACAAAAAAACCCTAGAGAATTCTCTGAACCCAGTAAGTCATTGAGGAAGCACTAAATCAGAGTTAATATCTGAAGAAAACCCTGAGCTTATTTACAAAAACATGGGGTGGCCCTAATGCCACTGACACATTGGGGAGAAAACTGAGCACAAGTGTGATAATGGAAAGATCTCTGTGTTATAATAACACACTGGGCAAAACCCTAGTCCCTTTGGAGACACTAGTGAAAGTTATTAAGTTCTGAAAATACTGGGGAAGAGTCTAGGCACCACTAGATATTGTGCACAGTTTGTAGACCAACTGAAAGAGTAAGGTAGGCCCTAGGCCTCATTGTGACACTAAAGGATGCTCTGACACAATTAATCAAACTCTTGGGAAGATGCTGAGCACCACTGTGATGCTGGGAATGACACAGCTTCATAGAGACCTTGGGTAGTGCTCTGGGTTTAATTGAGAAACCCTGAATGGCCCAAACCCAGTGTTTCCTTTGAGAATACCCAGAGCCTTATTCTGAGCCTAAAGAAGCACTGAACATCACTGAGACTCTGAGAATAGCACTGAGCCTCATGGAGAACCTGTAGAAACACAGAAAAGAAAAGGAGACTCTGGGGATGGTGCTGAAACTCAGTAAGCCCTGGAAAAGGAGATGAGACCTATTGAGACCCTCAGAAAGGCCTTGAGCACATGGTGACCTTGGGAAGGTAGCTGAGCTGCACTGAGAGCCTAGGAAGGCAATGAGAGCACTAAGACTCTTGGGAAGGATGTGAATACATCTGTCAACCTAAGGACAGCCCTTAGCCTTTCAAAGACTTTGAAGAAGAGTTTGAACACCATGGAGACAACAGTGAATGAACTTGACAACTCTTTAAATCTTGTTGAGACCTTAGACTTTCTAAACACTGGGAAATAATCTGAGCACCATGAAGTCCATGTGGACCTTTCTAAACAAAATTGAAATTCTGCGGAACACCTTAAAGTCCTTCTGAGATTCCAGGGTAGGTCCTGTATCTCATTGGTACTTGGAAAGACCCTGAGCCCCTCTAATACCCTGAAGAAGGTCCTTAGTATCACTATGACTCTGGGAAAGGCCATTAGAATCACTGTAACCTGGGAAGGCTATAACTTTACTGAGAGCCTAGAAAGAAAATGATACCATTCAGATTCTGTCAAAGGGCCTGTGCACCACTGTGACCCTGGGGAATGTCCTGAGAATTAATAAGATTCTGGACTGGTCCTGAGAAACAATGTGATCCTGGGAATGACACTGAACTCCACTGAGAACCTGGAAAATGTGCTGAGATTTTCTGAGACTCTGGCAGAAACCCTGAAGGTGGTTTCCTCAAGAAACTACCGAATTCCAGCTGATACTCTGGGAATAGCACTTAATATGACTCAGACACTGCAACAAGCCATGAGAAATACTGAGATCCTGGTAATGGCCATGGAATTCCCTGAGGTCCTAAGGAGAACTTCTAGGTCTTTGAAAATATGGGGAACATCCTGAACCAAACTGAGTGGGAATGTCTAAGATCACCCCTGAATACCCAAGAAAATGAAAAAGAACACTAAGACTCTGGAAGAAACACCCTGAGCATGACTATGAGACTAGAGGAGACCATGAAACAAAGTGATGCCATGGGAAAGGTGCCATACTCCATTGAATCAGTATGAAATGCTGTGTGTCTCTTTATTGACCTGAAAAATTTTTCATTTCCAGTGATACAATGAGAAAAGTCATGAACCCAAATTAGACACCAGTGAAGACCCTGAATGCCAAGAGACACTTTTGAAGGCCTTTGAATCACAATACCAACTGGACATTTTTGAAATTATATAGACAGCTCTGAGTCTCACTGAAATTCTAAAATGATCCTGAATACTATGGATATTCTGTGGAAGGCACTGAGGACCACTAACAAACATGAGAAAGCCATGAGCTTCATTGTTGATCTCAAAAATCTTTGAGAAACAAGGAGACCGTGGGAAAGGTCCACAACTCTTGTTATAGTTTTGATGTGAGGTGTACTCCAAACCTTCACACGTGAGACAATGCAAGAAGGTTCAGAGGAGAAATGATTGTGTCTTAAGAGCCTTAACATAATCAGTGATTCAGTCCCCTCATTTGAATTAGCTGAGTGATCACTGAAGGTGGTTGGGGTGCAGTTGGAGGAGTTGGGACTTTTGGGACATGGCTTTCTGGTATGTATTTTGTATCTGGTGAATGGAGTTATCTTCTGCTTTCTGTTGGTCATGTGAGTTTCTTTCCTCTGCCACACCCTTTCTTCATGATGTCCCCCCTAACCTCAAGCTCTGGGGTATGGAGCCAGCCTTCTGTGGACTAAGATCTCTGAAACCATGAGCCCTCAGATAAACTTTTCCTCCCCTGTGATTGTTCTAGTAGGGTTATTTTAGTCACAGTAGTGAAAAAGCTGAATAAAACAGATATTGGTACCAAGAAGTGGGTTCATTTCTGTGACTAAGTGATCACATGTTTAGTAAGCATTTTGAGCTTTTTGGAATTGGCAGGAGGAATTTTGAGATGTGTAGCAGGGAAAGATGGAAATACTTTAGATTGTGTAAGCAGAGATTAATGGCTGATTCAGGTGGTAGCTCAGAAGACCAGAATGGCAATAGGACACTGGTCAGTAAAGACCAGGCTCATCAGGGTTTAAATAGAGGACTCTATTTGAATTTGGAGTAGAGGCCATTCCTGTTATATTCTGGCTGACAAGTTGTCTGCATTTTGCCCAGGTCCTGAGACTTTCAGTGGGGCTGATTTTAGAAGTGATTGACTTTTTTAAAAAACAATTTTTTTTTTAGTTGTAGATGGACACAATATCTTTATTTTTATTTATTTATTTTGTATGTGGTGCTGAGGATTGAACCCAGTGCCTCACACATGTTAGGTGAATGCTCTACCACTGAGCCACAACCCTAGTCCCAGAAGTGATTGACTTCTTTATGTGGTGGAGGAAATGTCTAGGCAGCATAGCATTCAGGCAGTGGCATAGATATTGCTGGTACCTTTTAGCTAAATTTATTGTAATATTCAGGAGCAGAAAGAAGAGCAGAAAGATTTGGAAAAAGTGAACTGAAAGGCCACAAACTAGGGCTAAGCATGTTGCAGTTGTTAAAGTTATGCCGCCATTAAAAAAAATCAAAAAAAAAAAGCAAAAAACTAAAGACTATGACCAGAGACAATAAGAAAGATAGCTTGAAGGCATCTCAAAATCTGACAAGACCACACCTATCTCAAATTCCTGGGAGAAAAGGTGAGAATTTTCTTAAGAGACCATGGGGCACTCTTCTTACAAAAGGGGGACTAGAAAGGTTTTTTAACAGTCTCAGCTACACAACACTCAGAGGCCACTGCAGCCAGGGTCCCTGGAGTCTTGGCTATTGCTCAAAATGGTGATAGACCTTGGCACCAATTATGTGGTTCTGGTTCTGCAGGAAAGTTGGATCCTGGAGTTAGGGATTTGTTGAGAGCCACAGCTGAACGGGCCCCAGCAAACTTCCAGCTGATTGGCTCACAGTGGCCCCAGCAAACTTCCAGCTGATTGGCTCACAGTGGCCCCAGCAAACTTCCAGCTGATTGGCTCACTGCGGCCCCATCAAAGTTCCAGCTGATTGGCTCCACTGTGGTGATGCTCATTGGCCTGTTTCCCCACCCTTTCAGACCACGGAGCTGCTCATTGGGGAACTCTTTTGGCTCCAACCACGTGACCCAGCCAATTGGCCTCAAGAGCAGGAGGAGTGGGGGTTGTGAGGCTCCCCGGAAGAGCTGATGGTGGCAGTTGGGCTCTGAGGAAATTCCTGGAGAGCTCACGTGGTGTGGCGTGCGTTCTAAAAATAAAGTTTATTCCTGCTTGACAAGTGGCTCATGAGTTGTGCCCAGCCAGACTGTGGCATTTGGTGGCCTGCACGGGGAACAACTGAGGGTAAGTAATAAGGTAAACTGCTCACCCCTGAGGGCAGGGCAAGAGGATGGGTAGCCATTTTAAGATTCTTCTTTCATTTTGTTTTGCTTTTGTTTTAAGTTGCCTGTCCCTGGAGATGGGTGAGATGGAAGAAAAACTGCTCACATCTGAGGAAAAACTATTTGCTTAGCTGAATGACCATCACAAGCAGAAGGGAGGAGGATACAAAATGCCACGACACCAAGCCAATTGAGGGCTCCTTTTGGAATAATTGTACCACCGATGACATCATCAGCAAAAATACCCGGCACTACCACAAGTCGCTGCACCAACAGATAGTTCACAATGCATACAAGTGATACATAGTCGAGGCAAGTTCTGCAAGCAGTTCAGTGGTAGCTATTGCAGAAGCTGTAGTTTGGTTTTATCTTTGTCTTCACCAGCACTGGGATGAAGATAGGAATTCTGGCAATAATGGCTAAAGAAAAAATTATGTAACATTCCAACAGGAACTAAAAGAAAACAATTTTCTGAACAATTTACATTATCCTGAACAGAATTATTAAATATAATGAAAAGGAAAGGTGAAAATAAACAAACAGATCTGTTAACCTCCTTTTTTGTTCAAAATTAAAACAATGCTCAACAGCTGTTTACCCAATTTAAATTAAACCATTTAAATCATGTGAATAAGAAAAAAAATATTTGGATCCATTTTTTCATGAGCGCTGGTCATATATGATATATGGACATAAGCACATACAAACATACAACACAAAACACAAGTGTGCACACATAATATAATACATACAACACATAACATAATAGTAAAGACCTTGTAACTTTTTACAGGTGAAATCTCCATTGCAATGTTTAAAAACTCCATAGTCAAAAAATAGAACTGAGCTGCAAAACATTAACCTAGGTCTGTATGAGCTCAAAAAAACAAAATAGAACTTTATGATGTGTGGGAAAGGGCAATAATAAAATAGACATTAAAAAAGCACCCTGGTTTAATTAGCCTCCAGGTGTTGGAGAACCACTGTCGCAGATGTAAGGATAGCCAAACTGGAGTTCTGGATATCAGCTGTTATGGATTTGAGCCAAATCATCTTCTTTTTGGTCTATAGAAATCACTTTAGTTAGTCTCTCTGGAATACAAATCAGCTGCTGTTCTCCCTGTGGAAACACACAAACAGACCCCCGAGTCCAGACAATCACTAGGTCAGGACCTTTCCATTGTCCTGGTAGAATATCCTTCCAAAGTACCTTGGGCTTATGTACATTTTTTGGACACATATGCCTTTCCGCAGCACTAAACCCTGATGAATCCAAATTTAAAAAGTTTAGAATAAAAAGGGTTATTTTAGGTTTATCTTTGGGGAATATATACCCCTTCCCAATACCTTCTTTTTGCTTTAATAAGTACATTTTAATAGTTTGATGAGCTCTTTCAACTATGCCTTGTACCTGTGGATTGTATGGGATTCCTGTTATATGAGTAATACCAAATGATGAGCAAAATTGTTTAAAAGAGGTAGAAGTATAACCAGGACCATTATCTGTTTTTAACTGTTTGGGAATGCCCACAGTGGCAAAATTTTGTAAGCAACGAGCTATAATATCTTTAGTTTTTTCTCCGGCATGAAGGGAGCCCATCAAAAATCCAGAAGAATTATCAACTGTAACATGCAAATATCTTAATTTTCCAAATTCTGGCAAGTGTGTGATGTCCATCTGCCAAATATGGTTAGGTATCAGTCCTCTAGGATTGACTCCAAGATTAACTTGTGGTAAAAAGGTCACACAATTTTGACATTGTTTTGTTATTTGTCTAGCTTGTTCCTTAGTTATTTTAAAATGCTTTTGTAAAGTATTAACATTGACATGGAACCTTTTATGAAAATTTGTAGCTTCTTCTAGTGTAGAGAAAATATGTGTCATGTGTAGTTTTATCTGCTAAATCATAGCCCAAACTAAGGGCTCCAGGTAATCCTGTATGTGCCCTGATATGTCCTATAAAGAATGGATCTTTTGTGTCCCAGATTAGACTTTGTATAGTGGAAAACAAAGAGAAAACAGCAGAGGAAGGGGAAATCCTACCAGCATCTTCAAGGGATACTATAGCATTAACTATATACTGACTATCAGAAAATAAATTAAATACAGAATCTTTAAACATCACAAAAGCTTGTAATACTGCATTAAGCTCTATCTTTTGAGCTGATTGTTTGGGTACTAAAAATGTAAAAGTTTGATCAGGGGTAACTACTGCTGCTGAACCATTATTTGACCCATCAGTGAATATATTTGGAGCATTCATGATAGGTGTTTTTCTTGTCATTTTTGAAAAAACTACAGGATGCGAAGACCAAAAAGCCAACAAAGGATTAGATCGTAAGTGGTTATCAAATGAAACATTAGATTTGCACATGATTATTGCCCAAGTATTTAACTCATTAGCTAACTCATCAATTTGATCCATAGTATAAGGAGTAATAATTTTATTGGGAGAAATTCCAAACACTCCCTTTGCTGCTTTTATTCCTTTGAGTATTAATTGTCCTACAGCCTCAGGATAACTAGTAAGAATAGTGTTAGGAGAATAAGATAAATGTATCCATAATAATGGACCTTCTTGCCAAAATACTCCTGTAGGAATATTTTTTGTTGGTAGTACAATAAGTAATAAAGGCAAAATTATATCAATTCTATCAAAATGCATGTTTTCCATATATGTTTCAATGATTTTTAATGTCTTTCTTGCTTCAGGCATTAACATGCGGGGTAAATTTGGATCTGATGGACCTTTTAGGATATCAAATAAAGGTCCCAACTCTCTTATTGGTATGCCTAGATATGGCCTTATCCAATTTATGTTTCCTAATAACTTTTGAAAGTCGTTAAGTGATTTGAGTTGATCTACTCATATTTGAATTTTTGGTGAATGGACCATGGTTGAGGATAATAGAACTCCTAAATAATTAATTGGAAAATTTAATTGTACTTTATCTATTGCTATCTCTAGATTATAATTTTTTAATAAGTTTGTAAGTGTGGCATAACATTCTAGCAATGTGTTTTTATCTTTGTGTGCTAATAATACATCATCCATATCGTGAAATATTTGTAGTTCAGGATTTTGATTTCTAAGTGGCTGGATTACTTTGTTAACATAAATTTGACACATAGTTGGGCTGTTAGCCATCCCTTGAGGGAGTCCTTTCCATTCATATCTCTGATCAGGACCTTCATGATTCAGTGCAGGGATAGTAAATGCAAAATGTGGACTATCCTCAGGATGAATTGGAATTGAAAAAAACAATCTTTAATATGTATAACTAAAACATACCAGGTTTTTGGCAAAGCAGACAATTGGGGAATCCGATTGAGTAGGTCCCATAATAGCCATCTCATTATTAATGGCTCTTAAATCTTGCAATAATCTCCATTTACCAGATTTCTTTTTGATGACAAAAATGGGAGTATTATGGGGAGATACAGAAGGTTGTATATGTCCCTCCACTAATTGTTGTTTGACCAGGTCATGGGCTGCTTGTATCTTTTCCTTAGTCAGGGGCCACTGAGGAACCCATACTGGTCTTTCTGATTTCCAAGTAATTTTTATTGTCTCAGTGACCCCTCCTGAAAATCCAATCCATGTCTCTCTATTTCTTGATCTATTTGTATTGGTGCCACTATACTTTGTCCTTTTTCTTCCAATCCTTTTCCTTTCCTAAAACCTTGTCTAGCCATAATAGTGGGTGCATTTGAATTTATGTTATTTGTTAATGTTAGTCCTAATTGATCTACGACATCTCGTTCCCATAAATTTATAGGAAGATGATCCAATACATATGGCTGTATAGTTCCCTTACAGCCTTCAGGATCCTTCCAATCTAATACCATTGCACTTCTATGGGGATTAGTTGCCACTCCTAGGCCTCGAAGCGTTTGAGTGGCTTGTTGTAACGGCCAATGTTTTGGCCATTCTTGATGAGAGATGATGCTAAGGTCTGCACCTGTATCCAGTAGCCCATTAAATTCATGTTCTTGAATATTTAGTTTTAGCATGGGGCGAGAATCTAAATTTAAAGGAAGCATAGCCCAATCTACACCTGTGGAGCCTAATCCCCTGGAACCTCTTTCTACAGTACGACTGGAAAATTTATCATGTAGGCTGGGTGTTATTAATAACTGTGCTATTCTATCTCCTGGTGAAATTACTGATATACCCTTTGGAGAACTGGCTATAATTTTTATATCACCTTCATAATTGGGATCAATTACCCCAGGACTTATCATAAGTCCTTTTAGAGTAGAACTGTGTCCCAATAATAAGCCTACTGTTCCTTGGGGAAGAGGCCCTTTTACCCCTGTAGGAATGATTTGAACTCCCATATCTGGAGTTAGTACTACTCTGGCAGAGGTGCAGATGTCCAATCCTGCGCTTCCTCTGGTTTGTCTAGTGAGGGATCTCATGGATAATGTGTCCTGGGCACAACCCTGATGGTGTTGCTGGGTTCCTCCAGTGCCCCATATATTTGTGGTCATGGGCCCAGGCGGTTGGGCCCTCCTGTCCATTTTTTGGCAATGGAGCCTGATGCCTTTCTTCACAATATTGTGGGTAAACACCTGGTCCTTGTCCGTTTTTTGATAATGGAGTATCCTCTATGGTGGTTTGAGAACAGCATTCATTAGCCCAATGTCTCCCTCTATGGAATCGTGGGCAAAAACCCGTTATTCTACCCTTTTGATACGTAGTTTTGTTAAACTTGCAAGCAGATTTACACTCAAAAACATGTGGTGACCCTGAGATCCACTGATGCTGCAGAAGGCTCTGAGCCCCCCAATGACAATGGGAATTTCCCTGAGTTTGAATGACACATGGGACAAGGAATTATTCCCCTCTGAGACACTGGTGAAGGCCATTAGTTACCCAGAACACTATGAAAGATACCACTAGATAATGTGCAGAGTTCTTTAAGCCACTGAATCAGTAGGATAGGCCCTAGGCCTCACTAAGACCCTTTGAAGGCCCTGTCACACAGTCAATCTCTGGGGAAGATGCTGAGCACCACTGTGATGCTGGGATTGGCACTTAGCTCCATAGAGACCCTGGGCAAGGCCCTGGGATTTATTGAGAAACCCAAAAGATCCTGAACCCAGTGATTCCTTTGGAAAGATTCAGAGCCTTGCTCTGAGGCTGGAAGAAACACTGAGCAAAAGTGACACTCTGAGAATAGCACTGAGCCTCATGGAGAACATTTAAAAGATCCTAAAGAAAAAAGACTCTGAGAATGGCTCTGAAACTCCATGAGCCCCAGGAAAATTCAATAAGGCCTATTGAAACCCTGTGAAGACTCTGAGTATAGTGGTGTCCCCTCTTCCACCAATGAATCTTAATTACGCTTCTCAGGTACCTTCAACATATTTGTCCTTATTAACAGAATAACAACAACAATATCTGCAAAAGAGCTTAAATGTGGTTATATTTACTATTACCTGTTACTGTGTCTCATAAAAGCTAAGTTTGGCAACGGACTTTATGTTGCTTCTGCTTTTGTGGTAAAATATATAACCTCTGACTAACCTAAAAATAAAAAAAAAGTGAAACAAAAGCACTCTCTATGAACTCAAA
The DNA here is from genome assembly GCF_045843805.1 of Urocitellus parryii. Lineage (NCBI taxonomy): Eukaryota > Metazoa > Chordata > Mammalia > Rodentia > Sciuridae > Urocitellus > Urocitellus parryii. Next base: position 3,235,745 of record NC_135534.1, on the reverse strand, counting down.
GAAAAAAAGACACTTTTAGGTAGACTATAGCAAAAGTGGAAATTCAAGCCCCTCCTCCCAGTGGGTATAAAGTTCAAAGAATTTCTAGACTCAAGGTTCAGAGGAGGAAATTTTACACAATAACCACACTCTGAACCATCTGTAGCCAATAAACCTGCTTTCTGCTAATTCCTCAGGTGTTCAATCTCATCTGTTCTACATCATTTGACAATCCACATGGGATGGAAATGGTGAAGTTGCCTCTCTTGTCTTGGGATCTGGCTTTTCTGGGATGTTGGAGGATGTGGCTTTCCTTAGCACAGCACAGAGGCAACTCTTTGGCTGAAGGAGGAACAACTCACCTGACATCTCATATCTGCCACCCTGAAGCACAACAGAACTCACGAGGAGCAGGAACCAAGGACAGAAAACTTGGAGCACCACCTGACCAAATAGCTAGGTCCTGAGTCCTTCAGTGGTAGCCCACCTGACTTCCCCCAAGAGGCCTAAGTAGGTGGAAGATAGGCTTGTTCAACATCTGAGGGTCCTGAATAACCTCCAAAAGGAGTTGGAGCCAAAAAGAACCCAGGGAGTCATCTAACATCTCTGTTTTGGGTCAGCAAGCATAAGGGAAAGCATGACTCCATTTTTGTTTGTGTAATTTGGGGGTTTTAAAACTTTACTCTGACCATTGTTATGGCAAGATTGCAATAAGTCACTAAGCATATCTTAAGAAGAAGGTGGAACATTTATTCCCCAGCTGAAAGTCTGGATTTACCAGCTCAGGGACTAAGGGGAAGACTGCGAGTTTATACTCTTCAACCCCCTCCAAGGGTTAGAGTACAGCTTTATAGTCCAAAACCACATTAATCATAAGAGGCTATTGCTATGATTCAAACTAAACAAACATCATGAGATCTAAAATCATAAGCAGAAGGGGAAGTGGGTCAAAACAACACTATTTGAGTACAGTTAAAGAATGGTTACTAACATCTAGAAAATCATTCCCTGACAGGCTACATTGTTCATGAAAAATGAAAAACACAAAAAGATTACATTGTATAAGAAAAAAATTGTGTTTCTAAGCAGGGTGCTCTAAGCTGGATCAGGATGGCAGAGGCAAAATTTTCTCATGGGACAAGCATTTCTTTCATGAAAGGATAAAATGGAGTCTGTTTGGTCATTGCTCATATAGCCTGGCCCATAACACCATGTCTGTGGGAAAGTGCAAATGAGATGGATAAGGGAAGAATTCAGACCCAACCAAAGTACCAAAGTGAGTGCTGAGTCCCAGTTCATGGTACCATGAAACCTCATACAGTCTGTAACAGAATTCCACCAACCAATGTTTAGGTGCAAGCTCCAGTTTTGGAGTCGATATGGACCCACAAGGTTAAGAGGACCCAAAGTCCCTGAGAGGAGAAAGGATGGAGATGGACCAAGTGATTCTTGTCATAAGTGTGTGACACCAATGGAGAGTGAAACATGGGAGGCACACAAAGTAACTGAATCCCTTAAACCTCTTGGAATGTCTTTTGAGAAACCTTAAGAAAGGTTTTATGGGAGACTATGGGGTGAAATTTACTCAGCAAAGATTTGTTTTCTCTGTGAATTAGAATGCCCAAGCTTTGTTGTGGTCTGGCTACCAGAAAGATATTTAATTGAAAGTATCATTGCTGAGGTCTTTTTAATAGTTGCTGGAACCCTGGACATCCAGAAGAGTTCCCTTGATTGCAGGCAAAAGAGATAGTCTAGAAACACCACCTTGGTTGAGAGCCTGTCTAGATGGACAATACAAATTAATGTTAGCTCAGATTATAGAGGCCTGTAAGACCCCCCACCTCACCCCACAAAAAAGGCAACTAAGCAGAGAAAATATGATCAAGAAGAGATAGAAAAAGAACCAGGTTTTCCAGGTGAGCCAGAATAGAACCCACCACCTTACATGTCACTCTACCCGACATTTCCAAGACCACTAAGACAATTGGCAGTCTTCTCAGCCCCCTCATCCCCAGAAAGAGCAGATTATGGCCATTTCACACCAGCTACTCCTTCCTCTGTGAGGTTCTCAAGGCCAGAGCCTTCTCCAGGGCCAAAGATTCCTCCTCTAACTTGTAAGACCACGATGGGATCCCATCCTAAGACCAGAGCCACAACCCAGCTGAGAGCTCTCCAGATGCCCCTGTGAGAGACTAGAGGACCTGCCTATGTTGACCAGGAGGAAATTGTCTGAGGAGCCCAATGCATTTTCAAGTATCAGGCTTTTACCTTCAATGATCTCTGATATTGGAAAAATCATACTACTTCCTATACAGAGAAACCTCAGACCATGATTGATATGATGCAATCCATTATCCAGACCTACTAACCTCCCTACTTGTTATGGTTTGGATGTGAGTGTCCCCCAAAAGCTCACATTAGACAATGCAAGAAGGTTCAGAGGAGAAATAATTGGGTTGTAAGAGTCTTACCCCAATTAATTATTTAATACCCTAATAGGGATTAACTGACTGATAACTAAAGTCATAGGGTGTGGCTGGAGGAGATGGGATTTGAAATGTGGCTCTAGATATATATTTGTATCTGCCAAGTGGAGTCTCTCTCTCTCTGTTTCCTGATCAACATGTGAGCTGTTTCCCTCTGCCATGCCACATTCTTCTGCCATGACCTCTTGCCTCACCTAGAACCCCAAGGATTGGAGTTAGCCTTCTATGGACTAAGACCTCTGAAACTGTGAGCCCTCAAATAAACTTTTCATTTTTTAAAATTGTCTGGTTAGAGTTTTTAGTCACAGCAGCAAAACAGCTGACTAAAACACTGGGGGAACTGCTGCCAGCTACTTCTTACTCCATTCAATACAGAGGAGGGCAAATAGGTGACCTGAGTGCATTAAGATAGCTAGAGGAACATGCCCCAAATGCACAAGGCAACATCCAAGCCTATGCCTAGGACTAGTTCCTCAACACAGACTCAGGGTGAGACCCCAGTCTGCCATGTGACCAGCACACTAGCTTCATACTAGAGGTTCCAAACATAGAAGTTAACTAGTGAGATCAAAATAAAGACACATAAAACTCAATTTACCTTTTTCTTGCCCAGCTAAGAGATGGCTTCTCCTGGCTCCTGCCTCCTGCTACAGTCCTGCTGCAGCAAAATAACGGGGGGGGGGGTGACGAGCAACTTGTGTAGATTGATACAGCAGGAGTGGGAGCCGTTTATTGTAGGACAGGAGTGGTATTTATACATTCCACACAGCTTATCTTAATTAGCATAAACTAGATACATCAGTCAACCAATAAGAAATCTCCACACTTAATGGCTCGCTGGTGTTACTTCACAAACCACTCCCTCTGGCATTTTGCCAGGCGCCATCCAGACTTGTTTACAGACTCTAACATTTCCCCCTTTTGTTTAATTTAAATAACGACCATAGTGGTTTTTACAGAAACACCATAAATTACCTGCTACAAACAGAAAGGGATGATACAAAATGCCACAATACCAAGCCAATTGATGGCTCCATGCAAGAAGCCCTTGGAAAAATTATACCAGCAATGACACCGTTAGCAAAGATACCAAGTTACAATTTGTTGTAGATTAGTTTGTTGTCTCAGTCCAGGTAAAGCAGTGTCTCAGTAGATTAACTCACAGTTCAGGTAAATCACAGTCCAGGTAAGTTCTGCAGGCAGTTATCTTGATCCGAAGTTCTCAGCAACACTGGAAATTCTTCCACTTTCATTTTCACTGGCACTGGGACGAAGGCAGGAACTCTGGCAATGATGCTAAAGAAAATCCTGTAGTATTCCAGCAAGCACTAAGAAAACAACCTTCTGAACAACTTAGTACATTATCTCAAGGTTTTTCACATTTGAAATAAGCCTTAATAGTGCTCATTACTCAATAGCTTCCAGGTGTGGGAGAACCATTGTAGTTACTGGCCTTGGAAGCCATCAAACTTCAGGGACGCAGGTAGTGTCTTCTGGTAGCATCTTCCCCCTGCAGCATCCCGGGCAGGCCCAGATGGCCCTGGGGAGTGTCCCGGACTCAAACTGCTTCCTGGCACAGGTTTGGATTTGGGCTCTCACAGTGGCGTCCTGCTCCCCGGGTGGGGGTGGGGAAGAGCCGGCCGCCACAGCTTGGAAAGTCCTTGCTGCGCCATGACCAGCTCTCCCATGTGGCAGCCGCTGCACCAATTCATGCACCCTCTGGTAACGAAAAGTTTCAGTAATAGCCTTTTGCTGCAACTTTTTTTTTCCTGATAATTCTTCCTCTGAACTTTCTTTTTCTTTCTTACTAGAGTTTCCAGGCTCTTATCAACACATGCCCTAACTGCTTTTGGTTCCACTGGGGTGCCTTCTTCCCTTAGTAATTTACTTCTCACCCCTTCCATATTTTTGTCACAAAGACAATACAACATTTCAAGACAAAACAAGACACAAACATACTGTATCAATCTTCTCCATTTTCTCAAAATGGCCATTTTTCCTCTCACCCTATCTGCCTAGGGACGAGCAGATTTGCTCCCGTCCTATCTAGGGACGGGCAGCTTTTTTTTCCGTCACTTACCCCTGAGTGTCCCGGGGCTCCCGGTATGGGCCACCATCTGCTGAAGCCGGACTGCAGCAGCCTCCAGCCACCTGGCAGTAGCAAGGTTTATACAAGAGACCAGCAGGAAAGAGGAAGAAGCACGCCAGAGAGTGGGCTGTTATTGGGGAACAAAAAATTCAGGGGAAAATTCCATCCAATGAAGGTTGAGGGGGACAGCATTCCAAGGTCAGGGTCAGTGATTGGTTTCCAGGTCAATGGTCAGTCACACCCCCACACGGACAAGCCCTCACACCTGGAAAGGGTGGGGAAGGCTCTGAAACAGCTGGTCTGAGCACCTCACACCCAGTCAGGGAGGTACCCAATCACGTTTGAGAACAGCTTCCCACACCCCAGCAAAGAGGAAGACCTTTAAAAAATAAAGGGATATCAAGAAGCCCTCATAGGAGAACTGAAAGAAGGGGAAGGAGGGTCCTAAACATGACCAAGGTATCAGAAGTACTCCAAAAGCCTGATGAAAGCCCCAGCCAGTTCTATAACAACTTTGTGAAGCCTCTGACTCTTCATTCCCTTTGATCCTGAGGCACCAGATAACCAGCAGATGGTTAACACAACATTTGTGGAACAGGCCCAGAGTGACAGTCACCACAACTACAAAACACTAGAGGGTTTTGCTGGAAAAAATGGCAGTGAGCTGTTTGAAGTGGCCACCACAGTGTTGTCAATCAAGACCAAGAGACCCAGCAAGAAGCAAACTAAAAGATGAAGAAGATGGTTTCTCCTTGCAGCTGGCCTTACTACAAACCCAGAAGTCACCCAAAGGGGTTCCCACCAGGACAAAGCCAAAACAAATATCAAAATTGGGGCCAGGGACTGGGGATGTGGCTCAAGCAGTAGCATGCTCATCTGGCATGTGTGCGGCCTGGGTTCGATCCTCAGCACCACATACAAAAACAAAGATGTTGTGTCTGCCGGAAACTAAAAAAAAAAAAAAAAAAAATTAAAAAATATTCTCTCTCTCTCTCTCTCTCTCTCTCTCTCTCTCTCTCTCTCTCTTTAAAAAAAATGGGGCTAGATGCAGGGCTGAAGGATGGTCTCCACCAACCACTTCACCTGAGACTAAACCAATGCACCTACTGCCATCTAGAGGGCCACTGGAAAAATGAATGCCCCAAATTGAAGGAGTCAACAGAGTTCCTGCTACTTTGCACCAGGATAAAAGAGGCCAAGTCATTGAAGGATGATACCAGCCCTACAAATGTGTCCCCCATGATGCTCAATGCCACAGACACCCCTATGATTTCCATGAGAAAATTTTGTGGGACTGGAAGCCATGTAAATTATGATGAGAACTAGGACTGACTGGGCCCCATCCCTTTGGGCCCCCAGAAGCCTATGGTTCAAATGCTTATAGGGAACAAACCTATGGACTTTATGGTGAATACTGGAGCTCACCATTTGGTTGTGACCCAACCTTTGGGCCCACTTTCAAAGAAAGAGACCACAATTGTGGGGGCCCCAGGCAATAAAACTCATAATTGTTTCCTGTTACCTCAGCATTTCAATTTAGCAGGCCATGAAGTAGTCCATGAGTTCATGTACATGCCAGATTGCCCAGTGTCATTGATGAGTCAAGACCTGATAGGAAAGCTCCAAGTCCAGATATCTGTTGATGCAAAAGTCCAGTCAGTTGTTTCATGGGGAAAATCTGAAACAAAGATTTTAACCCTCACAATTCCCTGGGAAGAGGAGTGGCATCTCTTTAGCCTAGTAAAATATCATAATAGGAACCAGACATCCCTTTGCAAGTACAAGGAGGATGGTCAGAGGCCAAACCACCTGGACTAGCCCAAAACTTTCCCTCAGAGGTGATGGAATTAAAACCTGAAGCCATCCCAGTACACCTTAGGCAACATCATATTCTTTATAAGACAAAACTTGGAATTCAAAAATATTTGGACACTTTTACAATATGGAATTCTCAGACCTTGCCAATCATCATGAAATACACCTCTTTTGCCTGTCTATAAACCAGAACTGATGATTATTGGCCAGTTCAAGATTTACATGCAGTAACCAAGCCATAGTCACCTTACATCCTATGGTCCCCAATCCATATAATCCCTTAAGTCTTCCCCCAGCTAAGACAGTCAAACTCACATTCCTGGACCTTAAAAATGCCTTCTTCTGCATACAACTTGTACCACAGAGTCAGCCACTCTTTGCCTTCCAAAGAGAAGACTCCAATGGGAACAAAGGCCAAATGACCTGGACAAGGTTACCATAAGGTTTCAAAAACCCACCAACCATCTTTGGGATGGTGCTGGCCTCTGTTTTAAAAGCATTTCCTGCAAAACGATGTAGATGCACATTGCTCCAATATGTAGATGATCCATAGCTAGCTGGAGCAACCAGAGAAGACTGCACAAAAGGAACACAGCTTTTTCTCATCTCCTATGAAAGGCTGGTTGCAAAGAAAGAAAATGAAAACCCAGATCTGTCAAGAAAAAGTCAAGTACCTTGGTTTCTGTCTGACTCAGGGACAGTGGCAACTGGGCTACAAGAGGAAACAGGTGATCTGTTCAATTCCAGTCCCTTCAACCTGCTGTCAAATCAGAGATCTTGGTGCAGCTTACCTCTGCTGTGTATGGAACCCCAACTTTTCAGTTATGGCAAAACCCCTCTATGAAGACCCAAAAGGGGGAGAACAGGATCTGCTATTTGGGGACCAACAAAACAAAAGGCCTTTGAGGACACTAAACAAGCACTCACCAATGCACCTGGACTAGGACTCCTTGACCTCACAAAGCCTTTCTTCCTGTATGTCCATGAATGGTATGGCATAGTTGTAGGGGTCCTGACTCAAATGCTGGGAACATGACACATCCTGTGACCTATCTATCTAAACAGCTGGACTCTATATGTAGCTCAAGGCTGGCCACCATGCTTATGGGCCCTTGTAGCCATGGACTTTCTGATGTTGGAAGCTAATAAACTGGCTATGGAACAAGAATTAGGTGTCTATGTTCTTCATTGATTTTGACATTATTAGAATACAAAGGATAATGTTGGCTGAATAATGAAAGAAAGGTCAGATACCAGGGCATGTTCTATGAAAATCCACATATCCACATTGAAATTGTCTGGACTCTAAATCCAGCATCTCTGCTGCCTATCAGAGCAGGACACCCTATTACAACTGCACTGATGTTATGGGTGAAGTGAGCAGACCAGACCTGACAGACAAGGGCCTAATAATCCTGATGCAGAATACTTCAGAGTTGAAAGCAGTTGAATAAAGCCCTGAGCTTATACTCAGATACCTGAGGTGACTCTGAGGACTAAGGACACATTGTGGAAGACCCTCACCACCACTGTGACAATGGGAATGTCCCAGAAGTTCAAGAACACACTGGGGAAGACACTAATTCCCATTGAGACATTAACAAAGGCCATTAGTTTTTCAGAATACTGCAGAAAATCTGAGCACCACCAGATATTTTGAAGAGTCTTTAAACTTGCTGAAATAGAAGAGTAGGCCCTAGATCTCACTAAGACTCTTGGGAAGGCCCTGACATAAAATCAAACCCTGGAGAAAATTCTGAGCACAACTATGATGCTGGAAATGGTACTCAGCTCCACAGAGACTCGGGGCAATTCTCTGGGATTCAATGAGAAACTCTGAAAGATCCTGAACCTATTGTTTGCATGGGAAGATTCAGAGCCTAGCTTTGAGGCTGAGAGAAGCAGTGAGCATCACTGAGATCCCAAGAATAGCACTGAGCCTCATAGACAAGGTATAAAAGACCTTTAAAGAGCAGGGAACTCTGAGAATGGTTCTCAAACTCAGTGAGCCTCTAGAGAAAGCAATGAGACCTATTGAGAACCTCCAGGAAGGCCCAGAACACTTAGAGACCTTGGGAATGGTGCTGTGCTTCACTGAGAACCTGGAAAGGCAATGAGTCCACTGAGATTTTTGGCAAGGCCATGCATACATCTGTCAACCCAAGGAAGACCCTGAGCTCCCTAATACTCTAAGATTTTGAACAATATTGAGTCAACAGTGAAAGAACTTGATCTGAGATTTTTTTTGAGGCCTTTAGCCTATTCTACACACTGGGCAATAATATAAGCACCATGAAGACCATGAGAACCTTTCTAAACATGATCAAAATTCTGGAGAAGTCCTTGAGTTTTGGTATTCTGGCCAAACCTGGGTAGGCCCTGACCTACTTAGATGCTAGGGTTGGCCATGAGATTCACTCATGCTGAGAAAAGACCTAAGCTTTTTAGATACTCTGAAGAAAAACCTGAGCATCATTAAGGCTCAGGGGCAGGCACAATGCATGACTGTGAACGTGGCGATGTTGTTAAGCTCCAATGGCTGCATGAGAAGGCAAAGAACCCAGCAAAACATTGAAGAGCCTGGTGCACACATCTATAACCCTGGGGAAGGTCCTGAGACTGTAAGGAAACAAAAGGAGAAGGAAGCAAGATGCAGAGGCAAAATGGTTGCTAGTCTAAGCGGCTGTCTTTATTTATACTGTTAGGTTACATTAGCTCAATGGACCATTAATACATTATTATTCATTATATCACTGAGTAGGATACATTGAGTTATAATGGAAGATTTCTTGTTAATAATCAGAAAGGTATTCTGGCCAAACCTGCAGTAGTTATCTTAATAGTGACTGAAAGAAACTGCAGAATGTTCCAACTGTGGGAAACAAGACACTTATTATTGTCTGGGAGTTTGCTCACCAAATAAAATTTCTGTTTAGTACATTTCTACAGTCAGAACACTTACAGTGCCTCCTTTTTTGATTTGTGTGGCATTTTGGATGGATAATATTTGTTTTGTTTAATATTTTGGAGGAAAAAAATAGGGTAGGCATCGACAACAACAAACACAAAAGAAGAATTCCAGTATTAGTAAACACCACCTATGACTATTTGTTTAATCCAAGTAAGATTGGGTAACCATGAGGTTAACCAATCCAGTAAATCTAAACTTCCATAATCCTGATGAACCTTTTAATGATGTCTTTAAGGTTATCTAACTCTTTTGAAATGGAGTTACTATTGTCACTTAAATTAAAGCAACACATATTGTTAAGATCATTACAGCCTTTATGATATAAATATAATAAATAATCAATTGCAGCCTAATTGTCAAGAATGACTTGAAAATTATTTTTTTTCTTCTTTATGTAGCATTGATTTCCATAGAGGTACGATTGATATATTTTACTGTAGCACAAGCCAATTTCATTGTTTATAAGCCCTGACAGTCAATCCAATGAGTACAAAATTATGCAAAAGCACAGGACATATATTCAGGGGCCTATGTTTTAAAAATGGGTATATTTTTAAATAAGTAGGTTTGCCCATAGTGACAAAGCATGGTAATAAATAAGAAATGAAAACAGGTATCTTTGCAAACCCATGGGCATTAGCCCAAATGAACCCAGAATGAGTCTTAATGGAAACATGGAGAATGGAAAAAGGATGAAAGAAAGGGAAATGGATAATGTCCATTTGCCAAAGTGCATTAGAATGTAGGCCCTGTGGATTTACAGATTCCCACATAGGGTCCCAGAAGGGCATACAGTGAGAACAGTTATTGATAATGGCTGAAGCCTGTTGAGAAGAAATAGAAAATATCTTTATTAGTGAGCAAGTGTTTTGAAGAAAATATCAATGAGAATCTACAGCATCTGAAAATTAGGATAAAGAGATCTCACAGCTTCATGTTTTGTGTTACCTTCCATCAGAGGTCCAGAAATTTATCATTAGTGAAAACAGAGATACTACCCATCTTTGCTTACCTCCATCTTATACAACATCAACCCATCTACAAGAGGACTGGTAGAAACCGGGGAAGAAGGGGAGTGTGTAATCTGACATAACAAAGATTCTCATCCATCATGAGACGTGAAAAACAATCAGTGCTAAGAAAAATCTGTTAATAGAACTTGAGAGTAGGAGGAAAATTGTAAGTATTAAAGATGTAGAATTTTTCCATAAGTGAGATATAAAATATGAATGTCCATGCCTGTTAAAGATAAAATTTTAGTGCAACCATCAGCAGTTAATTATGCATATGTATCAGCAAAAGGCAGAATATTCCAGCCTGAAAAATGAAGAGAGTGTAACCATTCTAATATACACAATCCTTGATTATGAATAGCAATTACTGCTATAAAGCATAAAATTTTCCAACAAAAATTACCAATAATAATGGCACATTAGATAAAGAGGTCAACTCACCATTATTGGCAACAATTTCCTGTTAATTGTTTGTAGAGCTTGAATAAGGCAGTATAGTGTTGTTTCTTTAACAACTAGAAAAAATGAGAGAGCACATCAATAGTTAATGGACTATAAGAACATGCTCAATTTAAATGTACTAGAAATTGCTGTAAATTTAGAAGAAAGGGTCAAATTTTGGATGTGAGGAATTGAATATTTTTGAAGTAATGTATGTCCCAAGTAGCTGTCAGGGAGTTAATGATAAATTTTTTTTCTGTAACAACATGGAGTCCTGATCATAATAACACTTCCTGTAATGTTTGAAGAATTCCATCTGTGGTGTTTCATTCTGTAAGCAATATATCATCCATATAATGATAAAGAAGTAAATGCAGAAATTTCTGACCAAAAGAGAGCAAGTCTTTATTAACAAAATATTGACATAATGTTGAGCTATTTAGCATTCCTTGTGGGAGAACTTTCCAATGGAATCTTTTAGTAGGCTTATGATGGTTAAAAATGGGGACAGTAAAAGCAAAATATTCCTCATCATCAGGAAAAAGAGGAATAGTTTTAAAAGAAAAATCCCAAGGAATTAAATTTGTGTTTGGTGATCCACAATGAAGCAGACTCATGGGTTTATACATTTATTAATTTCTCTTAAATCTTGTAATAATTTCCATTTTTTTCTGATTTCTTTTTTTATAACAAAAATGGGCATATTCCAAGGGCTAGTAGAAGGTTCAATATGTTCCAATTGTAGCTATTCTTGAATAAAGGCCTCTGCAGCTCCACATTTTCCTTTGAAAATGGCCATTATTTAACCCAGACAGGGGTGGGGAATTTTCACTTTATTGACAAGGCAGTCACATCTGCAGAGGCCTCTACAGAAAAGGTGATTCTTCAGACATCTGGAATTTATGTAGCATGTCTCTGCCCCATATAGGAAAAGGTTCTGCCATCACATATGGCTGCACATGGGTGATAATTTGGGTTGAATTGGAAGGGGCAGAGCATTGTGACCACAGGGAGTGCTTGGACATGTGTTTATTATTCTCTCCTTTGCCCCAAACCAGAGTTGCCCTTTGAAGGGGCCATGTATGAGGCCATACCAAAAGGGATATGACAGTGACATTACCACCTGTGTCCAATAATCCAATAATTGGCTGTTCATTTAAGTAAAGAGTCAATTTAGGTCTACTTTCAGTGATCAGTATACATGCTCCCATGCCAGTACAGCCAAGCCTTGCATTTTTCTTTTGTTTAAAGGCTGTTGAGCTGTAACTAGGGGATCAGAATTAATTGAGCAATAAAGGATCCTTTGGGAGGCTTAAGGGCATATGGACCACATTGGGACATATATTATACCAGTAATAATCAGAATCAATTACCTCCGGAATAATAATTTTTTTTCTTTAACACTATGAGAATGAGGCAAAAAAAAAATATCTGAAAGCATTTTTGGGTAAAGTCTCCAGTGTGGAGCCACTCTAAATGATTCACGTCTTCCATCTTGGAGCATAGAGGCTTTGACTGTGACTACATTTCATAGAGACTTGGACATTGCTCTGGTCCTGGAAGCTTGAGGATGCATCTTCAGACATAGGCATAGCCCTACAGCCCTTGGGGCGAATTACAGTCACATGTCCCTTGTAAATCTGCCCTTTCTTACCTTTTAGGGATGGTAAGAATCCTCCCAATAAAAGCCCACTTACAAATGAACATGCTTTCTCTCTCTCTATCAAGCCTCTTGTGACTATCCCTCATTCTCCCATTTGTGGAGCTTGAGGCTGAGAGTGCAGGAACTGTCCTGAAGATTGTTTAAAGGTGAAGTGTGTGTCTGTGTTTTATTTATTTTCCCTGGAAATTCACATAAGCAACCTTAAGTTCAGCTGCTCCTGTGGGCCAGGAGCGGCAGTCTCCTGAATTTGAGTGGCAAATTTATATACCTCCCCAGGAAGACACATGGGGCTTCTTTGGTGGTCATTGAACCTATGCCAGTACTACCTTTAGGGGTATAAAAAGAATTCTGGAAGTATGCTCTGTTTAAACTGGAAGAGACCCCTCCCCCAGTGCATGCAAGGTAGGCGGGACTGTGACCACCGGCAGATCAGGCCCAGCGGCCTGCTGAGGGGCGGAGCCGCCCCCTCCCCCTGCACCTGCAAGGTAGGCAAACCTGAGACCCATCGGGAGGTTAGGCCCAGCAACCTGCGGAGTGACAGAGGTGCCCCTTGTGCCTGCTGGGTAGGCGGACCTTTGACCGACCAGCAGAGCAGACCTAGGGCCCGCCAGCGTGGTAGATGGATCACACCAATTGGAGGAGGATCACAGCCACTACCTGCCCTGCAAGGGTGATTTTTCAACTATACAAGAGCAATATAAATAAATAGAGGGAAAATTTCAAAAACACAACAGTTTCACCAAGCAGAAAGAAATGCCAGCAGTATGAAAAGACAAGGAAAGAAAGGACCATAGGCAATGCAGGTCAACTCAACTTTAGAAGAGGTAATAGCTGCAACAGATGGAATGTCAGATAGAGAGGTCAGGATATACATGCTTCAGATGATCTGGAGTCTCAAGGAAGACATGAGACAGCAAAATCAGACAATGAAAGATCACATTGACAAGGAACTACATAAACAAATCCAGGAAGTAAAAGATCAATTTCACAGGGAGATAGAGGTAATAAAAAACAAACAAATAGAAATCCTAGAAATGCAGGAAACAATAAACCAACTTAAAAACTCAATTGAGAATACTACCAGCAGAGTGGATCACTTAGAAGATAGAACATCAGACAATGAAGACAGAGTATTTCAACTTGAAAAGAACATAGACAGCTCAGCAAGTCTTCTAAGAAACCATGAGCAGAACATCCAAGAACTATGGGATAATATCAAAAGACCAAACTTAAGAGTCATTGGGATACAGGAAGGCACAGAGCTCCAAACCAAAGGAATAAACAATCTATTCAGTGAAATAATACGAGAAAACTTCCCAGACTTGAAGAATGAGACAGAATCCCAAATCCTAGAAGCCTACAGGATGCTTAATGTGCAAAATCATAAGAGATCCACACCTAGACACATTATAATGAAGATGCCCAACATACAGAATAAGGAGAAAATTTTAAAAGCTACAAGAGAAAGGAAGCAGATCACATTTAGGGGTAAACCAATCAGGATAACAGCTGATCTTTCAACACAGACTCTGAAAGCTAGAAGATCCTGGAATAACATATTTCAAACACTGAAAGAAAATGGGTTCCGACCAAGAATCGTGTATCCAGCGAAATTAAGCTTCAGGATGGAAGATGAAATTAAAACCTTCCACAATAAACAAAAGTTAAAAGAATTTGCAGCTAGAAAACCATCTCTTCAAAAAATCCTTGGCAAAACATTACAGGAAGAGGAAATGGAAAATAACAATGAAAACCAACAGTGGGAGGTAGGACAGTAAAGGGGGGAAAATAATCAAAGAGGAAAACAAATCAGGTTTAGTAACATTAATAAACAAATATGGCTGGAAGAAAAAACTATATCTCAATAATAACCTTAAATATTAATGGCTTAAACTCACCAATTAAGAGACACAGGCTAGTTGAATGGATCACAAAACAAGACCCAACAATATACTGCCTACAGGAGACGCATTTGATAGGAAAAGATATACATAGACTGAAGGTGAAAGGTTGGGAAAAATCATATCACTCATATGGACTGCGGAAACAAGCAGGAGTGTCCATACTCATATCAAATATAATAGATTTCAAGCCAAGGTTAATCAAAAGGGATAAAGAGGGACACTACATACTGCTCAAGGGAACCATACACCAACAAGACATAACAATCATAAACATATATGCTTCAAACAATGGTGCAGCTATGTTCACCAAGCAAACTCTTCTCAAGTTCAAGAGTCTAATAGACCACCATACAATAATCATGGGAGACTTCAACACACCTCTCTCACCACTGGACAGATCTTCCAAACAAAAATTGAATAAGGAAACTATAGAACTCAATAACACAATTAACAACGTAGACTTAATTGACATATATAGAATATATCACCCAACATCAAGCAGTTACACTTTTTTCTCAGCAGCACATGGATCCTTCTCAAAAATAGATCATATATTATGTCACAGGGCAACTCTTAGACAATATAAAGGAGTAGAGATAATACCATGCATCTTATCTGATCATAATGGAATGAAACTGAAAATCAATGATAAAAGAAGGAAGGAAAAATCATGCATCACTTGGAGAATGAACAATAGGTTACTGAATGATCAATGGGTTTTAGACGACATCAAGGAGGAAATTTAAAAATTCTTAGAGTTAAATGAAAACACAGACACAACATATCGGAATCTATCGGACACATTGAAAGCAGTTCTAAGAGGAAAATTCATTGCTTGGAGTTCATTCCTTAAAAAAAGAAAAAAACAACAAATAAATGATCTCATACTTCATCTCAAAATCCTAGAAAAAGAAGAGAAAAACAACAGCAAAAGAAGTAGAAGGCAAGAAATAATTAAAATCAGAGCTGAAATTAATGAAATCGAAACAAAAGAAACAATTGAAAAAATTGACAAAACTAAAAGTTGGTTCTTTGAAAAAATAAATAAAATAGACAGACCCTTAGCCATGCTAATGAAGAGAAGAAGAGAGAGAACTCAAATTACTAGCATACGGAATGAAAAAGGCAATATCACAACAGACTCTTCAGAAATACAAAAGATAATCAGAAATTATTTTGAATCCTTATACTCCAATAAAATAGAAGATAGTGAAGGCATCGATAAATTTCTTAAGTCATATAATCTGCCCAGATTGAGTCAGGAGGACATAGACAACCTAAACAGACCAATATCAATTGAGGAAATAGAAGAAACCATCAAAAGATTACCATCTAAGAAAAGCCCAGGACCTGATGGGTATACAGCAGAGTTTTACAAAACCTTTAAAGAGGAACTAGTACCAATACTTTTCAAGCTATTTCAGGAAATAGAAAAAGGAGGGAACTTCCAAATTCATTCTACGAGGCCAACATCACCCTGATTCCTAAACCAGACAAAGACACTTCAAAGAAAGAAAACTACAGACCAATACCTCTAATGAACCTAGATGCAAAAATCCTCAATAAAATTCTGGCGAATCGGGTACAAAAACATATCAAAAAAATTGTGCACCATGATCAAGTAGGATTCATCCCTGGGATGCAAGGCTGGTTCAATATACGGAAATCAATAAATGTTATTCACCACATCAATAGACTTAAAAACAAGAACCATATGATCATCTCGATAGATGCAGAAAAAGCATTCGACAAAGTACAGCATCCCTTTATGTTCAAAACCCTAGAAAAACTAGGGATAACAGGAACATACCTCAACATTGTAAAAGCAATCTATGCTAAGCCTCAGGCTAGCATCATTCTGAATGGAGAAAAATTGAAGGCATTCCCTAAGATCTGGTACAAGACAGGGATGCCCTCTCTCACCACTTCTGTTCAACATAGTCCTCGAAACACTGGCCAGAGCAATTAGACAGACGAAGGAAATTAAAGGCATAAAAATAGGAAAAGAAGAACTTAAATTATCACTATTTGCAGAATACATGATTCTATACGTAGCAGACCCAAAAGGGACTACAAAGAAACTATTAGAGATAATAAATGAATTCAGCAAAGTGGCAGGATATAACATCAACACGCAGAAATCAAAGGCATTCCTGTATATCAGCGACAAATCCTCTGAAATGGAAATGAGGACAACCACTCCATTCACAATATCCTCAAAAATAATAAAATACTTGGGAATCAACCTAACAAAAGAGGTGAAAGACTTATACAATGAAAACTACAGAACACTAAAGAGAGAAATTGAAGAAGATCTTAGAAGATGGAAAATATACCCTGTTCATGGATAGGCAGAACTAACATCATCAAAATGGCGATATTACCAAAAGTTCTCTATAGGTTTAATGCAATGCCAATCAAAATCCCAATGGCATTTCTTGTAGAAATAGAGAAAGCAATCATGAAATTCATATGGAACAATAAAAGACCCAGAATAGCAAAAACAATGCTAAGCAGGAAATGTGAATCAGGTGGTATAGCGATACCAGACTTCAAACTATACTACAGAGCAATAGTAACAAAACCAGCATGGTACTGGTACCAAAACAGGCGGGTGGACCAATGGTACAGAATAGAGGACACAGAAACCAACCCACAAAACTACAACTTTCTTATATTTGATAAAGGGGCTAAAAGCATGCAATGGAGGAAGGATAGCATCTTCAACAAATGGTGCTGGGAAAACTGGAAATCCATATGCATCAAAATGAAACTGAATCCCTTTCTCTCGCCATGCACAAAAGTTAACTCAAAATGGATCAAGGACCTTGATATCAAATCAGAGACACGGCATCTGATAGAAGAAAAAGTTGGCTATGACCTACATACTGTGGGGTCGGGCTCCAAATTCCTCAATAGGACACCCATAGCGCAAGAGTTAATAACTAGAATCAACAAATGGGACTTACTCAAACTAAAAAGTTTTTTCTCAGCAAAAGAAACAATAAGAGAGGTAAATAGGGAGCCTACATCATGGGAACAAATCTTTACACCTCACACTTCAGATAGAGCCCTAATATCCAGAGTATACAAAGAACTCAAAAAATTAGACAATAAGATAACAAATAACCCAATCAACAAATGGGCCAAGGACCTGCACAGACACTTCTCAGAGGAGGACATGCAATCAATCAACAAGTACATGAAAAAATGCTCACCATCTCTAGCAGTCAGAGAAATGCAAATCAAAACCACCCTAAGATACCATCTCACTCCAGTAAGATTCTCAGCCATTATGAAGTCAAACAACAACAAGTGCTGGCGAGGATGTGGGGAAAAGGGTACACTTGTTCATTGTTGGGACTGCAAATTGGTGCAGCCAATTTGGAAAGCAGTGTGGAGATTTCTTGGAAAGCTGGGAATGGAACCACCATTTGACCCAGCTATTCCCCTTCTTGGTCTATTCCCTAAATACCTAAAAAGAGCATGCTACATGGACACTGCTACATGGATGTTCATAGCAGCACAATTCACAATAGCAAGACTGTGGAAGCAACCTAGATGCCCTTCAATGGACGAATGGATAAAAAAATGTGGCATTTATACACAATGGAGTATTACTCTGCACTAAAAAATGACAAAATCATAGAATTTGGAGGGAAATGGATGGCATTAGAGCAGATTATGCTAAGTGAAGCTAGCCAATCCCTAAAAAACAAATGCCAAATGTCATCTTTGATATAAGGAGAGTAACTAAGAATAGAGTAGGGAAGAAGAGCATGAGAAGAGGACTAATATTAAACAGGGATGAGAGGTGGGAGGGAAAGGGAGAGAGAAGGGAAATTGCATGGAAATGGAAGCAGACCCTCAGGGTTATACAAAATTACATACAAGAGGAAGTGAGGGGAAAGGGAAAAATAATACAAGGGGGAGAAATGAATTACAGTAGAGGGGGTAGAGAGAGAAGAGGGGAGGGGAGGGGAGGGGAGGGGGGATAGTAGAGGATAGGAAAGGCAGCAGAATACAACAGACATGAGTATGGCAATATGTAAATCAATGGAAGTGTAACTGATGTAATTCTGCAATCTGTATAAGGGGTAATAATGGGAGTTCATAACCCACTTGAATCAAAGTGTGAAATATGATATATCAAGAACTATGTAATGTTTTGAACAACCAATAAAAATAAATAAATAAATAAATAAAAAATAAAAAAATAAATAAAATAAAATAAAATATTAAAAAAAGCACCCACGATCCAATGAATCTGTACCAGTGTCCATGAACTTCATTCCTGACCTGCAAAAATTTTGAATTCCAGTGAAACATTCGGAAGAGGCCTGAATAACTATTGGAAACCAATGAAGGCCCTGAATACCCAGAGACCTTTCTGAAGGCATGTGAGTCACCCAAACTCATGGAAAGCTTGTGATCTCACATCAAAATACTATACAAGCCAGAGTTACACTGAAATCCTGGACATTGTCTTGAGCACTACCGATACACTGTGCAGGGCATTGAGGCCAACTAATGAACAAGGGAACCCCAGGAGCTGTATTGTTGTGCTGGAAAAGCATGAAAACATGGGGCACCCTGGGAAAGACTCACAACCCCACTTGGATCTGGTGGAAGCCTGGAAACCCACTCTTAATCTATTTATTCAAAGCCTTTAGCTTCTCAGAAGCTCGGGAAGAAAATCTGAGAATCAATCATGCCTGAGGTTCTATTAAAGGCTCCAGAGAAATCCCTGAGCCCCTGGATGTCATTTCTCAATACACTGAGCCAGACTGAGACCCTGGACAAAGCCCTGAGCTTACACTCAAAAGCATGAGGGAGCCTGAGTGACCCCCATGCAGTGGGAAAGGCCCTGAGCCCCACAAGAACAATGGGAGTATCTCTCAGTTATAATGACACACTGGGCAAGGCTCTATTTCTTATTGAAACCCTCACATCACCCCTTGTTTTCTCAGAATGCTGTGGAAGAACCTGAGCACCACTAGATGGCGTGCAAAGTTCTTCAATCCACTGATAAAGTAGTGTGTGCCCTAGAAGCGACTAGGATTTGGGGGATGGCTGTGACACACATTCAAATACACTCACCTCTGGGGAAGATGCTGTGACACTCTGTTTCTGCTAAAGGCATGGAACTTCTCAGAGACTCTGTGAAAGCCCTGTGATTTGTAGAGCAAGGCTCAAGTTCCCTGGGCTCAGTGTTTCATGGGAGAGGATTCAGAGACTCACCCTGAGTCTAAAAGAAACACAGAGCTAATGGTGATTCTGAGAAGAGATCTAGCCCATGGGACAACCTCAAAAATAATCTGAAAGAAAAGGAGCCTCTCAGGGTGGCTGACAAACACAGTGTTCTTCTTCCAACTACACCATGAACTTCAGAATCTTGGGAAGGCCCCGAACACATGGGGAAAACATGGATGGTGCTGATATGCACTAAGAGCTTGGGAAGGCTAGGAGAACACTGAGAGTCATGACAAGTTTGTTGAGAGCCACAGCCAAAGGGGCCCCAGCAAACTTCCAGCTGCCAGCAAACTTCCAGCTGCCGGCTGATGATTGGCTCACAGTGGCCCCAGCAACATCTAGCTGATTGGCTCCTCTGCAGTCATGTTCATTGGGCTGTTTCCCTGCCCTTCAAGCTGCCAGCTGATGATTGGCTCACAGTGGCCCCAGCAACATCTAGCTGATTGGCTCCTCTGCGGTCATGTTCATTGGGCTGTTTCCCTGCCCTTCAGACTACGGAACTGCTCATTGGGGGACTTCTTTGGCTCCGCCCACGCGACCTAACCAATCGGCCTCAAGAGCAGGAGGATTGTGGGAGGTGGTGGTTGGTGTGTGGAGAGGCTTGTGGAAGCCGGTGGTGGCAGTTGGGCTCTGAGGTTTTTTCCTGAGGAGCTGTTTTGTTTGGCGTTTGTAGTTTTAAAAATAAAGTTTGTTTCTTTTGACAAGTGGCTCCTGAATTGTGCCCAGCCAGACTGCGGCATTTGGTGGCTCGCATGGGGAGCGACTGAGGGTAAGTAAGCTGCTCGCCCCTGAGGGCAGGGCGAGAGGATGGGTAGCCATTCTAAGTTTACTCTTTTGTTTTGCTTCATTTTTGTTTTAAGTTGCCTGTCCCTGGAGATGAGTGAGACGGAAGAAAAACCGCTCACATCTGAGGAAAAACTATTTGCGTCTGAGGAACAGATAGGGAGAAAGGAAGGATGGACATTTCAGTCCCTGGAGATGAGTGAGACGGAAGAAAAACCGCTCACATTTGAGGAAAAACTATTTACGTCTGAGGAACAGATAGGGAGAAAGGACGGATGCACATGTCAGGAGGATAGAAAGGCTATAATGAAATTTTGTTGTTCCATTTTTATTGGATTCTGTCTCGGTTTGCTTTGGTGTTATCTTGCTGGGTTGTATTATAGTAGAAATACGGGATCAGCAATTAGTAAAAAACAAACCGAAAGAGTGTTAAGTAAATTGTTAGACGAAGGAGGCATCCCAGTAAAATCAAGAGCAGTCAGGGCATACGTTGATACAATACAAAAATATAGCCCATGGCTTTTTAAGGAGGAGTTGTTAGATATATCACAATGGAACCATCATGGTGAAGATTTAAAAAGAATAGAAAAGTACAACCCAGGGACTCTGCCAGTTGGCACATTGACATTGTGGGCGAACGTATCTGGTTTGCTTAGTCCAAAGCCTTCAGTTCAGACAAAGGTAGAGGAAGGAAGTTTAGAGCAGCAAAAGCCATCAGGGGAAAAGTTACAACAGGAGACTGTTAATAACATCTTTCTATTAGAGAGTGAAAGTCTCCAACCAACAGCACCACCTCCATATGCTAGGAGGCTCCCAACCCCCGCAGTTGATAGTTGGGATCCTGAGACAGGATCTCAAGTATGCCCTGTATTTGAGGTAGGAGGGCAGCGAATTCACCAGGGTTTATTTTACAAAACAGTGAAGGAGCTAAAAGAGGCTGTAACAACCTATGGTCCTCAAGCACCCTTCACTGTAAGCTTGATCGAATCCATTACCAACTTAAATATGACGCCAGCAGATTGGGCTAATATGTGTAAAGCTGTGCTAACTGGAGGACAATACCTGTTATGGAAGGTTGCTAATGAGGAATTTTGCAAGGAGACGGCTATGGGAAATGCAGCAGCTGGTTATCCTCAGAGAAATCTAGATATGTTGTTAGGAAAGGGACCTTATGAGGATCGGCAGCAACAACTTGCATATGATCCTGGTGTATACGCACAAATTGCTGTAGATGCACTTAAGGCATGGAAGACTTTACAAGGACATGGAGGTTTACAAGGTCAATTATCTAAGATAATACAAGGAGCTAATGAACCTTATGCTGAATTTGTAGATAGGCTTATTCAAACAGCTACCAGAGTTTTTGGGAATACAGAACAAGCAATGCCATTAATAAAACAACTGGCTTATGACCAAGCGAATCGTTGGTGCAGAGATATCATTAGACCATGGAAACAGGAAGATTTAAACAAATATATTAAATTGTGTAGAGACATTAATGAACAAGAGCAAGTCATGGCAGCTGCAGTAAAACAGGCTTTAGATGCCAGAGACATTAATGAACAAGGGCAAATTGTGGCAGCTGCAGTAAAACAGGCTTTAGATGCCAGAGACATTAATGAACAAGGCCAAATTGTGGCAGCTGCAGTAAAACAGGCTTTAGATGCCAGAGACATTAATGAACAAGGGCAAATTGTGGCAGCTGCAGTAAAACAGGCTTTAGATGCCGGGCCAAGAACATGCTACAATTGTCAACAAGCAGGACATTTTAAAAGGAATTGCCCCATAGGAGGAGGGTTTAACAATACTAGGTATCAAAGGAATAGAATACCGGGTATTTGCCCACGATGCCGTAGAGGGAGACATTGGGCTAATGAATGCCGTTCTCAAACCACCATAGAGGGTACTCCATTATCAAAAAACGAGCAAGGACAAGGTTTTTATCCACAATATCGTGGACAAAGGCATCAGGCTCCGTTGCCAAAAAACGGACAGGGGACCCCAATGCTCCGGGGCCCCAAACCACAAATATACGGAGCTCTGGAGGAACCCAGCAACCCCAGCAACCCCATCAGGGTAGTGCCCAGGGCATCAGATCCCTCGTCAGACAGACTAGAGGGAGCGCAGGGTTGGACATCTGCGCCTCCGTCAAATCAGTACTAACTCCAGAGATGGGAGTTCAAATCATTCCCACAGGGGTGAAAGGACCTCTTCCCAAAGGAACAGTAGGCTTATTATTGGGACACAGCTCTTCTACTCTAAAAGGACTTTTGATAAGTCCTGGAGTAATTGATCCCGATTATGAAGGTGAAATAAAAATTATAGCCAGTTCTCCAAAGGGTATATCAGTAATTTCACCAGGAGATAGAATAGCACAGTTACTAATAATACCATGCCTACATGATAAATTTTCCAGTCATGCTGTAGAAAGAGGTTCCAAGGGATTAGGCTCCACAGGTGTAGATTGGGCTATGCTTTCTTTAAATTTAGATTCTCGCCCCATGCTAAAACTAAATATTCAAGGACATGAATTTAATGGGTTAATGGATACAGGTGCAGACCTTAGCATTATCTCTCGTCAAGAATGGCCAAAACATTGGCCATTACAACAAGCCACTCAAACGCTTCGAGGCCTAGGAGTGGCGAATAATCCCGATAAAATTGCAATGGTATTAGATTGGAAGGATCCTGAAGGATGTGAAGGAACTATACAGCCATATGTATTGGATCATCTTCCTGTAAATTTATGGGGACGAGATGTCTTAGATCAATTAGGTTTAACATTAACAAATAATATCAATCAAAATGCACCCACTATTATGGCTAGACAAGGTTTTAGGAAAGGAAAAAGATTAGAAAAACAAGAACAAGGTATAGCAGCACCAATACAAATAAATCAAGGAACAGACAGACATGGGTTGGATTTTCACAAAGGGCCACTGAGACGATAAAAATTACCTGGAAATCAGAAAGACCAGTATGGGTTCCTCAGTGGCCCTTGACTAAAGAAAAGATACAAGTAGCCCATGATCTGGTCAAACAACAATTAGTGGAAGGACATATACAACCTTCTGTATCTCCCCATAATACTCCCATTTTTGTCATCAAAAAGAAATCTGGTAAATGGAGATTATTGCAAGATTTAAGAGCCATTAATAATGAAATGGTCATTATGGGACCTGCTCAATCGGGGATTCCTCAGTTGTCTGCTTTGCCAAAAACTTGGTATGTTTTAGTTATAGATATTAAAGATTGTTTTTTTCAATTCCAATTCATCCTGAGGATAGTCCACGTTTTGCATTTACTATCCCTGTACTGAATCATGAAGGTCCTGATCAGAGATATGAATGGAAAGTACTCCCTCAAGGGATGGCTAACAGCCCAACTATGTGTCAAATTTATGTTAACAAAGTAATCTAGCCACTTAGAAATCAAAATCCTGAGCTACAAATATTTCACTATATGGATGACATATTATTAGCACACAAAGCTAAAAACACATTGCTAGAATGTTATGCCACACTTACAAACTTATTAAAAAATTATAATCTAGAGATAGCAATAGATAAAGTACAATTAAATTTTCCAATTAATTATTTGGGAGTTCTATTATCCTCAACCATGGTCCGTCCACCAAAAATTCAAATACGAGTAGATCAACTCAAATCACTTAATGACTTTCAAAAGTTATTAGGAGACATAAATTGGATAAGGCCTTATCTAGGTATTCCAACAGGAGAATTGGGACCTTTATTTGATATCCGAAAAGGTCCATCAGATCCAAATTCACCCCGAATGTTGACGCCTGAAGCAAGAAAGGCATTAAAAATCATTGAAACATATATGGAAAATATGCATTTGGATAGAATTGATATAAGTTTGCCTTTATTATTTATTGTACTATCAACAAAAAATATTCCTACAGGAGTATTTTGGCAAGAAGGTCCATTATTATGGATACATTTATCTTATTCTCCTAACACTATTCTTACTAGGTATCCTGAGGCTGTAGGACAATTAATACTCAAAGGAATAAAAACAGCAAAGGCAGTGTTTGGAATTTCTCCTAATAAAATTATTACTCCATATACTATGAATCAAATTGATGAATTAGCTAATGAGTTAAATACTTGGGCAATAATCATGTGCAAATCTAATGTTTCATTTGATAACCACTTACCATCTAATCCTTTATTGTCTTTTTGGTCATTGCATCCTGTAATTTTTCCAAAAATGACAAGAAAAACACCTATCATGAATGCTCCAAATATATTCACTGATGGGTCAAATAATGGTACAGCAGCAATAGTTACACCTGATCGAACTTTTACATTTTTAGTACCCAAACAATCAGCTCAAAAGGTAGAGCTTAATGCAGTATTACAAACTTTTGTGATGTTTAAAGATTCTGTATTTAATTTATTTTCTGATAGTCAGTATATAGTTAATGCTATAGTATCCCTTGAAGATGCTGGTAGGATTTCGCCTTCTTCTACTGTTTTTTCTTTGTTTTCCACTATACAAAGTTTAATCTGGGACAGAAAAGATCCATTCTTTATAGGACATATCAGGGCACATACAGGATTGCCTGGAGCCCTTAGTTTGGGCAATGATTTAGCAGATAAAACTACACATGACGTACATATTTTCTCTATACTAGAAGAAGCTATAAATTTTCATAAAAGGTTCCATGTCAATGCTAATACTTTACAAAAGCGTTTTAAAATAACTAAGGAGCAAGCTAGACAAATAATAAAACAATGTCAAAATTGTGTGACCTTTTTACCACAAGTTAATCTTGGAGTCAATCCTAGAGGATTGATACCTAACCATATTTGGCAGATGGACGTCACACACTTGCCAGAATTTGGAAAATTAAAATATTTGCATGTTACAGTTGATACTTCTTCTGGATTTTTGATGGGCTCCCTTCATGCCGGAGAAAAAACTAAAGATGTTATAGCTCATTGCTTACAAAATTTTGCTACTGTGGGCATTCCAAAACAGTTAAAAACAGATAATGCCCCTGGTTATACGTCTACTTCTTTTAAACAATTTTGTTCATCATTTGGCATTACTCATATAACAGGAATCCCATACAATCCACAGGGACAAGGCATAGTTGAAAGAGCTCATCAAACTATTAAAATGTACTTATTAAAGCAAAAAGACGGAATTGGGAAGGGGTATATATTCCCCAAAGATAAACTTAAAATAACCCTTTTTACTCTAAACTTTTTAAATTTGGATTCATCAGGACTTAGTGCTGCAGAAAGGCATATGTGTCCAAAAAATGTACATAAGCCCAAGGTACTTTGGAAAGATATTCTACCAGGACAATGGAAAGGTCCTGACCCAGTAATTGTCTGGAGTCGGGGGTCTGTTTGTGTGTTTCCACAGGAAGAACAGCAGCCGATTTGGATTCCAGAGAGATTAACCAAGGTCCTGACCCAGTGATTGTCTGGAGTCGGGGGCCTGTTTATATGTTTCCACAGGAAGAACAGCATCCGATTTGGATTCCGGAGAGATTAACTAAAATCCTGACCCAGTGATTGTCTGGAGTCGAGGGTCTGTTTGTGTGTTTCCACAGGGAGAACAGCAGCCAATTTGGATTCCAGAGAGATTAACTAAAGCGAATTCTACAGACCAAAAAGAAGATGATTTGGCTCAAATCAATAATAGCTGATATCCAAAACTCCAATTTGGCTATCCTTACATCTGCGACAGAACCAGGATGCTTTTTTCAATATCTGTTTTATTATTGCCCTTTCCCATATCATGAAGTTCTATTTTGTTTTTTGAGCTCATACAGACCTAGGTTAATGTTTTGCTGATCAGTTCTATTTGTTTTCTTTTTTGACTATTGAGTATTTAAACATTGCAATGGAGATTTCACCTGTAAAAAGTTATAAGGCCTTTACTATTATGTTATGTGTTGTATGTATTATATTATGTGTGCACACTTGTGTTTTGTGTTATATGTTTGAATGTACATATGTCCATATATCATATATGATTGAGCGCTCATAAAAAAAAATGGATCCAAAAATTTTTTTTTATTCACGTGATTTAAATGGTTTAATTTAAATTGGGTAAATAACTGTTAAGAAGGTTAACAGATCTGTTTGTTTACTTTCACCTATTCTTTTCATTATATTTAATAATTCTTTTCAAAATAATGTAAATTGTTAAGAAAATTGTTTTCTTTTAGTGCCTTCTAGAATGTTACACAATTATTAATATTAACCATTATTGCCAAAATTCCTATCTTCATCCCAGTGCCAGTGAAGATAATGTAAATTGTTAAGAAAATTGTTTTCTTTTAGTGCCTTCTGGAATGTTACACAATGTTTTCTTTAGCCATTATTGCCAGAATTTCTATCTTCATCCCAGTGCCAGTGAAGAATTGTTAAGAAAATTGTTTTCTTTTAGTACCTTCTAGAATGTTATATAATTTTTTCTTTAGCCATTATTGCCAGAATTCCTATCTTCATCCCTGTGCCGGTGAAGACAAAGATAAAACTAATCTACAGTTTCTGCAATAGCCATCACTGAACCGCTTACAGAACTTGCCTAAACTATGTGTCACTTGTATGCATTGTAAACTCACTTGTATGCATTGTGAACTATCTGTTGGTGCAGCGACTTGTGGTAGTGTTGGAGTATTGATTTGGTATATCTTCCTCCCTTCTGCTTGTAATGATCGTTCAGCTATTTGGGGGCCAACAGAGGTGAGGCAAAGAACCTCACCCCCCCGCTGGTACCTCTCCACAGGTGTGGCTGTATACTGGACCGGTAGTCAATGACGGGTAAGATCCAATTACAATGGTACCAACCTAAGACAGGAGGCTGACGCCCTGAGGTCAGCTCATCCGAAGACGGGTAAGGACCATATGTAGTATTGGACAACCTAAGGCAGGCACGGTCCCTAAGCCACATGCTTGTTGTTTAAACAGAGAGGGGGAGATGTTGAGAGCCACAGCCAAAGGGGCCCCAGCAAACTTCCAGCTGCCAGCAAACTTCCAGCTGCCGGCTGATGATTGGCTCACAGTGGCCCCAGCAACATCTAGCTGATTGGCTCCTCTGCGGTGATGTTCATTGGGCTGTTTCCCTGCCCTTCAAGCTGCCAGTGATGATTGGCTCACAGTGGCCCCAGCAACATCTAGCTGATTGGCTCCTCTGCAGTCATGTTCATTGGGCTGTTTCCCTGCCCTTCAAGCTGCCAGCTGATGATTGGCTCACAGTGGCCCCAGCAACATCTAGCTGATTGGCTCCTCTGCGGTCATGTTCATTGGGCTGTTTCCCTGCCCTTCAGACTACGGAACTGCTCATTGGGGGACTTCTTTGGCTCCGCCCACGCGACCTAACCAATCGGCCTCAAGAGCAGGAGGATTGTGGGAGGTGGTGGTTGGTGTGTGGAGAGGCTTGTGGAAGCCGGTGGTGGCAGTTGGGCTCTGAGGGTTTTTCCTGAGGAGCTGTTTTGTTTGGCGTTTGTAGTTTTAAAAATAAAGTTTGTTTCTTTTGACAAGTGGCTCCTGAATTGTGCCCAGCCAGACTGCGGCATTGAAGGGCAGGGAAACAGCCCAATGAACATCACCGCAGAGGAGCCAATCAGCTAGATGTTGCTGGGGCCACTGTGAGCCAATCATCAGCCGACAGCTGGAAGTTTGCTGGCAGCTGGAAGTTTGCTGGGGCCCCTTTGGCTGTGGCTCTCAACAAAGTTTGTAGATATCTGTCGACTTCAGGAAAGGGTCTTACCTTTCAAAGATTTGGAAGAAGATTTTGAACAGTATTGTGACCATAGTCAATTAAATTGATCAATATGAGACTTTTTAAGCACTGGGGTATATTCAAAATTCCATGAAGACCATGTGGACCATCTAAATAAGAGACAAGTTCTAGGAAATGCATTGCACACACCTGAGATTCTACTGCAGGCTCTGAGTACTACTGACATCAGAGAACTTCTGAGCTACTCTTCTACATTTAGTAGGCTTGGCCCTCATTTTCAGTGTGA